>NW_027505517.1:0-179159 GCF_021521415.1 Bidens hawaiensis | reverse complement strand
GTTACATGTTGATGATTGTAAGCAATTTCAAACACCCCTGAATCTTATGTCTGTTTCCTATGTTTGGTCCTCTATCTCCAAGTGATTGGATCTCTCGTTCACGACTCCTTCCTCGGGTAGTTCCATTTGTAACAACTAAAAATAAAGTTTATATGACATGTTTGAGTTTTAACACTTATATTAAAAATATGTTAACTTTCTATATAAAATATAGCACTATTATTAAAAATAAAGTTTATATCATATGTAGCTGTTATAAGTAAAAAAAAAAAAAAAACAACATTGTGAATACTAGTAGTAGTGACCAAACCAAAAGCCCAACACGAAAGAGCCCGTTTGGACGCAAGAGATGATGCAAAATTGGAGATGACGAGGAGATTATGATGGAGATTAGAGAGCAGATTGTTGGGTTGTTTAACTTCTTTTTTTGTTCTTTTTTATTTAGAAATTTTAATTACATTAATTTTTCAGATTTAAGGGGTTTTTTTAAAGCAAAACTAGTGTTAGAAAACTTGTTAAAAAATTGAAAAATCACATGTCTCAAATATGTAACTTTTTAAAGTTTGATATGAATTGATTGTGTAATTTCCCTTGCGATTAATGTAAATTACTCTAAAAAGTGTAACAAAAACTAATAAATTGATATAAACAATATCAGACAACTTAACTAAATTGTAAAGGACTAGAATAAATGTTTTTAACACTTTAAATCTAAATATTTCATCTTTAAACATACTTTTGCAAATCAATATGTATTTATTGTTACAGCATCAGAGTAAGGGTCGGTTTAACACGAAAAGAAACCCCTACCATGTCTGAGGTGGAATGAAATCTCAAATTTTTATTTTATCTAAACGTTGCCATGCTTATTTTGGTGGACATTTCATTTGGAGAAGATATATCAACCTTAAAGAATGATTTAGATGATTATTGTAAGCACTGATATCTGATTTTTTTTCTCTCTTATATGTTTTAATTCACATTAATTAGTATTTAATATACATTAACTTCCTATCATGTTCGTTATAATTAAATGCAACTCTTAGATTTTACTTGCACATGGTAGCTATAAATTATTTGAAGTTATTTCCATGTTATCCTCATTATATTTGAATATGATTTATATGTCCATTTGAATCAATTGTTTGTGTTAAATTTGTTAACGTTTACCGGGATATAACATGTATATCATTACTTTTTCACGTTATATATGGCTCGATTCAAATCTGATTCCAGAGCTATATATGGCCTATGGGATACCGAAGCCACGTCATGGTGATGCTATTAGCATGTGTAATTCCATTTCGTATGAAGAGTGCCTATGATCGTATACATTATATATATATATATTTTTTTGAACGAATATATACATTATATTTGGTGGATGGCTTTTTATATATATTTGACGTGCAACCTCCGTACAAATTTGGATTTAGTATGGGTTATACGACTTTAGTGAGTATTTTTATATACCATCCATGTTATGAGATACATTTGTCTGCCCTTCTTTGTTTTATCAACTTGTTGAAATCTTTGTTTATCACTTACTCACTATACGTTTGTTCAGTTTGTTTGTACATGCGCTCACTTTTGTTTTTGGTAGATCGTATTTTAAACTTAAGGCAAGTTAGAATGTATACTTCCATCCGTTTTTTATTTAGGAAAATTGGTTTTTATTGGTCCCAACTATTTCATTTTTGTCGGCACTGGTCCCAACTTTTATTTTGGCTGGCAACGGTCCCAACTTTAACATTGGTTTCTTCCATCAGTCCGCGACTAACGAAGTACTAACTCCGTTATGCTTTTGTTGATGTGTCCATCTGAGTTGTCAAAAAAATGTTACGTGGCAGCCACCTCCCCACACCACCGTCCCACCGCCACTCCCGTCACCCCCACCACCACCGCCCAACGCCGCATCGGCATCGCCGTTGACTTCTCCGACGAGTCCGCCTTCACCGTCAAATGGGTCGTCAAGTCCTAATCGGTATTCCCGATTCTCTCTCAAGTCCTAATCGAATAATCGATTCCATTACGCTACAAACCGGTCTAGTCACAACTCACAAATCACAATTCACCGTTAATTGTTATCTTCTTGTAGCTGTAGATGATGAAAATGGCGACTCTCGCCGGAATTGGCATCAACGCCGGCTAGGGCACTCGATTAACTCTCCCATCGTCAAGGCTACTTCGTCCGTCAGTACAAACCCACAAAACTAGCAACAATTTTTTTTGTTAGTATCTCCATTGTTCGAAACTGACGTTCTCAATACCCGCATCAATTTCAGACGACAACAGCATTGTGTACGACCGACAAGTCCTTGTTCAATTCGCTCCGTCTCCCACCGGTTACCTCCACGTCGGCGGCGCCATAACTGTTCTGTTCAACTACCTTTACAGAATTAGGGCTTTAGGGCTTGAGAGTGTAATGGATTCAATTATTCGTTTAGGGCTTGAGAGAGAATTAGGGATACAAAAGTGTGAATGAACGTTTGGAGAGATTATGGTTTAGTATGAAGAACATAAACAGAGTTATAGCCACTTAGGCTGCCATGTCATAGCCTTTTGATAAATCAGATGGACATGTCAGTAAAAACATAATGGAGTTAGTACTCCGTTAGTCGCGGACTGGTGGAAGAAACGAATGTTAAAGTTGGGACCGTTGCCAGCGAAAATAAAAGTTGGGACCAGCGCTGAAAAAAATGAAATAGTTGGGACCAATAAAAACCAGTTTTCCTTTTATTTATGCACTTTTTAGTACAATACAAACCTCATCCCAAAACAAGACCACTTTTGGTGTTCAAGATTGTTACGAAAATATGACAATATCTGGTAACAGTGATTTAACACCATGCTAGCTCCCAATTTAATGTTGCTAACTTTTGTTAGAAGTATTGGACTCGAAAGTTAAATGACATCACTTGGATATGCTAATAAAGTGAGGGTTAGTCTCAAATAGATTGATTTTTCTAATAAGGCTAGGAAGAAGGGTATTTTTGTCCATCACATAAAACTCAAATAAACCCAAATAACATATCCTTAAATCAATCGAACTTCATTTTCACTCCACCGCTGCAACACATCTTTCAATTTCAACAACTCATGTGAATCACCAACCACCGTCACCGACCTCCGCCACCCGTCGTCATCCACCACCTGCAACCCTATTTCCTCCGCACCCAACCACCGTTGCTATTCCAGCCCAAAACCCTAGAACCACTGCTCACCACCGCGCCGCATTCGTCACCCGGTTCTTTTCAATCAAATCCATGGTCATGCCCTCTGTTGTGGCCTGTTGCTCCATCAAATGTCATGGTGGTGGTGGTGAATTTGAAGGATTTTGGATCTAGCATAGGTGGGGGTTAAAATTGTGATTTTATAAAAACACAATTGTGTTTTATGTATCTTCGAATGTGTTTTTGAGAACTTTATGAATTTAGAACTAATAATATGAATCTATTTACAAGGGTGATTTACTTGTTTACATTTCTCGAATTGTATCTGGTATGCTTGGGTTAATGTTGTGTTTTATAAAAAACACAATTGAGGTTTATTGTATGTTATGAGTGATTGAGTGGATGCTATAAAAAGACAATAAAAAGTCACGGTGCTACAAGTTAATACTTAATACGATCACAATGCTACAAGTTAATATAACTAAGAAACAAACACAATTTGTAAAAGGTCAAATACAATATGATCTAAAACACAATGAAGTAAAAACACAATGACTATAAACTATAGCACAATGGATAAAAAAACCACTAATTTATGTTTAACTAATACTTCTTATTTGAACCTAACTCAATACAATGAAATAACTCAAAAACACAATGAAATAACACATTTGTAAAAAAACAAAATTTATATAAGACATGAAGAAAAAACACAATACTCAACTATAACACAATGTATAAAAAAACCCACCTATTTTTTTTTATATTTTTATAACAATATAGTACTCATATTAAAGATAAAAAAACACTCGTTATTATGGTGATTATTTTTTTATAAAAAAGTATCGTATAAAAAAGTTATGGACGTTTTAAAAATGTGTGATATTCCTTTTATACCCTTCCCTCTATTTCACACATGATTTTTGCCTCAAACTAATCTCAACCATCCAACTTCAAAATCAATGGGCTAGATTATTTCTTATCCTTTCTACAAAAATCAAATTTTTTATTTTAACTTGACCCAATAAAGTGATATAATGAAGTTGATATTACAAAGTAAAGGTTCATTATATGGTCGCTTTTCACTATGGGTTATATATGCAGGGGAAACTTTGGCCACTAACATATGAAGATTTGAACTTAGAGAGAACATTTGATGATGTGGGTACTACACCACGTTAGTCGCCCAATTCATTATCAATCAACATTTTCAGCTACATGATTAAACATGACCAAAGTGCCTTGTAAGTCAAGCTAAATGCAATTTTGTGTTATATTGTACTACTTATCATTTACATGAGTAATGGCTAGTTAATGACCATCTTTATTAAAAATGTGTATGCATGGTTTTGTAAACTCGTCTCAATGTCTATCATTTATATATATATATATATATATATATATATATATATATATATATATATATGGGGTGGGTTCTAGTGAAAACTCCTTTTAAAAAGAAAACTTAAAAACTCCTAAAAATTTCTAAAAAACTATTTTTAACTTTTTTTTAATATTTTTTTTGAAGTTTTTTTTCCATTATTCTTATATGTTGTTATTGGTTAAAAAAACAAAAAACAACTTGTCGGTAACCTCGTCGGTATAGTGCGCATGTGTAATAGTGTGCATTGCATATATGCAAAAGTGTTTGTATTGCATAGAATACAAACATTATTGCACATATTTGATACACACTATTGAATATATGCAATATAAGACTAATACACACATCAGATACACATTAGTACGTATATGTAATACAACATTAACGCACATGTGCACCACATCGACTTTTATTTTATTATTATTTTTTTTCCATATAATACAACACTACTATACATATACAATACACAAATAATGAATATATGCAATAAAACACTATTAAACTCAAAAATACATAGTAATACACATGTGTAATACAACGGTATCGCACAGTAATACGTATGTGCATTACAGCGGGTTTTTTTTTCGAGTGACATATAAGAAAATATAAGAATAATGGCTAAAACAGAATTTTGAAAATATTTTTTTATTTTTAATTAAAAATAATTCTTTTGGAGTTTTTAAGTTTTCTCTCTAAAGGTGAGTTTTCTCTTGATTCTCTCCCATATATATATATATATATATATATATATATATATGTATGTATATATGGGAAGGTTAACGTGCAATAATCACTTAACGTACATTACGTACGCGACATACGTTCAGCTAAAACGTTAAACCTTTAAACGTTCAAGCAAAATCTAAAACGTTCAGGCAAAAAAGCTTTATACGTTCAAGCCAAATCTTAAACGTTCAATGTCAAAACCCATCATTCAGAATTCAAAATTGATCGATTGAAGTTTCAAATTGATGATTAATTGAATCGATTTCAAAGATTAACCGATCAATTGACTTCAATTTCAATTTCGATTCAACTAAGCAAACTTGTGACGAGTTTTGCGTTTTTCCGATGAGTTCGTTGTTGACGGCGATGATGGTGCCGACAATCGTGGAGATGGATTGAGCAGAGAACGTTTTTCCGGTGACGGCTCACACCTAGGAGATCGTTGGGTAGTGGAGGTGATTTAAGGTTTCTTGAAATCAAGGATAAAGGAAGTCACATACTTATTGTTCGATAAAGGATTAATGTATTGGATCTTTTATCTATACACACACACACACACACACACATATATATATATATATATATATATATATATATATATATATAAGGAAGAGATATTTTGAGAATCTTGTTAAGTTTTAAAAACTTAATAACTTCATTCTTGACCATACATTTAATTAAATAGATTAGATTATAATATAAAAATTCAAAAAAAAATTATTATGTTGAGTTCTTTCCAATTCTTAAAACTCAAAGTGTTTCTCACAGGAAATCTCCCATATATAATAGATTTTATATATGGGAGATTTTCTTTGAGAACCACTTTAAGTTTTAAGAACTCGAAAGAACTCAACGTAACATTTTTTTTTGAATTTTTTTTACACATACGTAATATATGTATAGGTTACATGTGCGTAAAAAAATTACATAATTTTTTACGCACCGAGTCATCTTATTATATAGGTGTA
Source organism: Bidens hawaiensis (assembly GCF_021521415.1). NCBI lineage: Eukaryota > Viridiplantae > Streptophyta > Magnoliopsida > Asterales > Asteraceae > Bidens > Bidens hawaiensis. The sequence goes on along the minus strand of NW_027505517.1, from coordinate 172,908 downwards.
ACGGACGTTTAAATTAATGTAATCACTCTACATCTTTATTCTCTCTCATACTTTAATTTTTTAATTACATTTAATCTCAACCACATAATTTAATCTATTTAATTAAATATGTGGTCAAGAATGAAGTTCTTAAATTCTTAAAACTTAACAAGATTCTCAAATTATCCCACACACACACACACACACACACACACACACACACACACACATATATATGACCAAAGCAAGCCATAACTATTGTCGTACAATTTATTGTATCATGAAAATTTTTGTTTGACAGTGTTTTGATTTTATGGTTCTTTAGCGGTTGTCTTTGGAGATCGTGGTGTATCGAGGGCTGCCTCATTCTGTCATTTTTAAACCTGAAAACTGGACCCGTTTTAAATTTCAATGTAATTCGGATTTTCACTTATCAATAAAGTTTTAAATTTCATGTTATTCCATTGTTTATGAATATATTGTCACTTATGTGTAACATCCTCGTTTATGAGATTTAGTTTTATTAAATAAACGAGTTATTTTAGCTACGTGTCGTGTTGCGTTATATAGTTAATTAAATAACAAGAAGAGATGAGATTATTAAGGTTAGCGGACTTGAACAATTATGGGCCTAAAAGCCTTTGGGCTTTATCTATTTAAACCCCTAAACCCTAAATTTTATCCTTGTCCTCGTCATTCTTCAATCATTGTCACCCACACACATAAACCACCTGTACACACATTCTATCCAAGATCCATTTACACAAAACTCTAAGGTATGTCATAAAATCAAGTTTATCTTTGTCATTCATATTCATCTCGTCTTAACTATTATAAATGAACAAACGAACCAAACCGACCTAAAACGAATCGAGATAAACAAGCTTTGAACAAATCTAATAATAATAACAATAATAACATGAGATTTAGCAGAATACAAATAACAATAATGATTGGTGTAAACGGGTCTTCAACGAGACCCGAATCCCGACAAGCTTGGCCAAGGCTGAAGTTCAGCAGACGAAACTAGATCTATAGTGTCGAGGCACGAACCATCGGACCCGAAATGAACCCTAAGCCTATGCCCTGCCCGTGTGTTTGTTGAGCACCCTCAGATGGCTGGATTCAGACGGAACCGGAAACCCGAAATGTGACCAAACTAAACCAGATCCAAAAACCTAACTAATCATATGTGAATAAGATCTAAGCGAATAAAACTCGTGCGAACCAAACCCGAGCGAATAGAACCCGTGCGAATTCTTCCATGCGAATGGTCTTCTAGATCCGATTCGCATGCCATGCGAATCCCTCAGGCATGCGAATCCTTTTTCTTGTATGCGAATTGTTGAGTGCGAATCGTTTCTCCTTGTGCGGCCCAAATAGAACCCCGTAATGGTCTCGTCATCCTCGCGTCTTCTTTGGTACTGAGTTGTCGGATAAGAGGAGTGATAGTGGTGGTGGTGTGTAGGTAAGGAAGTGAAGGAGAGGGAATTGATAAGGTTAAATATGGTACTTAACCCAGTCCGTTAACCTTGTATTTATGGTTGCCGGAATGTGTGGCGGTGGTGGTGAGGTGGTGGCCGTGAAAGGGAAGAAGAAGAAGAAGAAGGAGGAGGTAAGAAAGTGAGGGGTGGGGGCTTTATATAGTTAGGGTTAGGGAGGGGTAAAAGGGTAAATACATCATAATAATAATAATAGTAACTCTTATTAATAATAATAAATAATAATAAAAGTAAAAATAAAAATAATAATAATAAGATTATATAATAAAAGGATTGTGGGGATGAGAAGGCATGAGCGAAACCCGAACCCAAGACCCGACTCGTTTAAAGACCAATAACCCACCTCAAATAAAGGAAAGAGATTATAAATAAAGGTTAGCTTATAAGGAAAAAATAAGAACCTAGCCGAGCATGAGTCAAATATGAACCCGGCACGAACCCGAACTCGCTTAAGGAAACGTTAACTCATTAACACGTTAAGAATGTGAATTAATAATAATGAAGTGAGCGTAATATAAATAATAGAGAAACAAGTATAACAAATATATAATTATATAATAGTAATAAATATAAATATTAATGAAAGAATATAATAATAAATATAAATACGATAACAATAAATGTCGTTAAGAATGCAAACTAATAAAGACGGTTCATTAACAAGATAAGGTCAAGTATATTAAATGAATAAGATCGGTATAAGAAGGTTATATGTCGGCTCAGTTAATTTAAAAGTTAACCCCGTTAACTTTAGAAATGAATAATAAGAAATTATAAAGAATTAATATGTGTACATTATTAACAGTTAATCGAGCTCAGTTGAAGAAAGGGAATTACTATTAATTCGGAGAGGAGTCCATTACAGGTGAGTTCTAGCCCCTTTCTATAGTGATGTTTTTTAGGGCTGTGTGCATACTCTTATGTGATAGTTAATACACTTATCCTAAGTGATAAGTGTATGATATGTATATGATTATTTATTTAATGTTATTATTAATATTTGTATGTATGTGCGTATATAAATATAATTATTATATATGAAAATGAAATATGTGTAAAGTATGCACGTATGTTAGGAAACGTATGAAGTAAACGTATGGACGATGGATAGGACATGTATGGTTGTATGGTTAACCGAGAACAAAGGGACCATACCCTAATAATATCTGAGATTGTGATAGAAGGGACCAGACCCTAATAGTATCTGAGATAGCAGGGACCAGACTCTAATAATATCTGAGATTAGAGGGACCGGATCCTATTAATATCTGGGATAGAAGGGACCAGACCCTTGAAAATATCTGAGATTGAGAGACCAGACCCTGATAATATCCGAGATAGTAGAAGTAGGATAGTTTATGGTATACCATAGGAAAGTAGGAAAGAAAGTGTGTAAATACGTATATATGTACGTAAAGAGTATATGAATGAGTAATATCAAGTAAAGTACGAAATACGTATCTCCGGATGCGTATAAGTATGAATATGAATGTATGTATGTTAATTGATTAACTAGAACTCACTCAGCATAGCTGACTTTTAGTATGCACGCAGGTGAGTAGGATGAGACAGATTGCTTGGAGGGAGACACGTGGCAAATAAACGAAGACTGGCACCGAAGAAAAGAAGAGTCACGTGTTATTTATATTTAATGTTTAAGACTTATGTTATTTCCGTTTAAGACAAAGTGTTTAAGTTATGTAAGAATGGTTGACTTTTATTCCGCGAAATGTTTTAATTAACTCTGATTTTACGAATTATGTGAATGAGTAAATCCAACTAGCGTGAAAGTAGGGCACCCGGGCTCTGGGGCCTTACATTATGTCACTTTACCCCTTTTTCATTTTTTTACACATACATAATATATGTAGGTTACTTGTGCATAAAAAAATTACAGAATTTTGTACACACCGAGTCGACTTATTACATAGGTGTAACGGACGTTTAAATTAGTGTAATCACTGTACATCTTTATTTCCTCTCCTACTTATATTTTTTAATCACGTTTAATCTCAACCATATAATCTAATTTATTTAATTAAATGTGTGATCAATAATGATGTTCTTAAATTCTTAAAACTCAATAAGTTTCTCAAATTATCCCTCCCCCCTCTCTCTCTCTCTCTCTCTCTCCCTCTCTCTCTTTATATATATATATATATATATATATATATGACCAAAGCAAACCATAGCTATATGTACAAGTTGTATCATGAAAATGTTTGTTTGACAGTTTTTGATTTTATGGTTCTTTAGCGGTTGTCTTTGGAGATCATGGCGTATCGAGGGCTGCCTTTGTGACATTCTGTCATTTTTCAAACTTGAAAACCGGACCCGTTTTAAATTTCAATGTAATTTGGATTTTCACTTATCAATAAATTTTTAAATTTCATGTTATTTCATTGTTTATGAATTACTGTCACTTATGTCACTTTACCCGCACAACACATTTTGAGAATTTTGTTATCTTAATCTGACCTTAGAAGCTTTGAATAGTTATAAATATAGATTCTAATTATAAGAAATATTTTCATAACAATTATATACATTCATGAATAATATGACACATTACCTGTTACACAAGACCTTTTAACTAACATATACATCCATCAAATTAATATTTTAACATTCTTTTGTTAGCATTTTGGTATTATTATAAAATAAATAAATAAATTACTTTAAACTCTTTTAAAAGAGTCAAACCTCCTACCCCAAAGCATTCTCCTAATCTATTTTATTATTACATCATTCTTAACCTCCCCATTTTAGTATAAATAAGAGCCTTCTCCCACTTATCATTTTTTGCACCACTCTTTGACAAGTTCAAGAGAATTATTTCTTTCTTATCAATTTCAAAGGTAGGATTTTAATTATTCAAGTATTCTTCGTCTTATTTCTATTTATTTTAATTCTTGTTCATGTTAGTTAATCAAATGGTCATATGATTATAGCACACTCATGTCTAGGAATCCACATAATCCAAACACCATGATGTATAGGGTGGATGAGATAAATGTCACACCCCAACCTAAGGCGAAAATGTCGGGGCGTGATCCGATTGCTCACAGCTCGAAGATACTATCATATATAAAAAGTAACAATATCTAATTAATTATTTTATTCAAACTATACACACATTATTCAATTACAACAAACAATTTAAAATACATGAATTTAAGCTCAAATAACGATTATCTTGATTATATCCTAAGGTCTTGTCTACGTTTCCAAACTTCAATCTTCAATACAAGCAACCTGTATATGCGTAGAAAATGGAGTTTTTGTCAACAACAAATGTTGAGTGAGATGATAACCAATTTTGACACAACAAATAATATATATATATATATATATATATATATATATATATATATGATAGATAATTGATAAATGATAAGTGATAAATGCGCAAACCAACCATGTGATAGTACATCAATCAAATCATAACAAAACATGTATATAACCAAATCGTGCTAGTGTGCCAATGAATCGTTACCAAGCGAATCGGACACTGATTACAATGAATAAAATTGTCGGTTTACCTTTGCCAAGCGAATAGGGCTCCGGTTACTAAGACGGTCGTATGATCATACTAATGAGAATCCAAGACTTGATAGAATACAAACACACTTAAACAAATAGCAATTAGCAAATAGCATTTAATTGATACAACACACAATGATCATGTTTGCGATTGTTTGAGATATATATATGACAGAAAATATGAATAAGTAGGCATATGTCCCCAACACGTTTGAAAACAGTGCATAAAAAGGGGAATGATCAAACTCACCTTAGATTAAAGACAAGTGAGTATAATTAAGAATAAGCGAGTCAACGAATAAGCGATTCGTCCAATACGTGTCAAACGAGATAACTAATCAGAAGCTAAAACTTTGTGATATGAAACTATAAAAAAAAACGAACTTAATGCCGCTGTAATCAATCCAAACGGATGAGTAGACCTCTAGTTATGTTATATTTAAGATTTAAATGAGCTGGTACTGACCAGAATCCGAACAGCGAGTCGGAAGTCAGGTTTTGGTCAGTAGTCTTAGAATTTCGTTACGAGAATAAAAGTCTTTTGGACCGAACGTTGAATCTGACCAGAAGTATGAGAAAACATTAAGTCAAACTAGTTGACTATTTTGCCCTTAAACGAGTTTTAAACTATTTGACCAGTCAACACCCTTCAACCATCAAAATTGATTGAAAGTTATTGACTAGGGAATGTATATGAATGATTTCTATGTTTATAACTTACCCGGAAAGTGAAAGGATTAAGAGAAACGATGAGTCAAAGGTTGGTGCATAAGCAAAGTCAAACTTCAAGGCTCGTATCTTCAAGTAAAACGTCAAAAACCGAAGGATATGGTGATGGTCAGAGGAGGTGACGGCTGGGAAGGCTCCTCTAGGGTTTAGGGATGATTTGTGATAGGAAATTATGATGTGTTTATATTGAGATTACAAAAACGAACCATATTTAGTATCTTTACTCGTTTAGGAAATCGAATAAGAGTTTAATGATCAAATCGATGAAATAAGTTGTAGATTTCGTGCATGATCAGTAATTTATAAATATGGACTTGTATTTTAGTTGAGGATAAAATATTTAAAAGCACTTAGAAATTTATAGTTTGATAATATGGATATAAATAAGAAAAGATAAATTTAAATAATATTTTAAAGGATATGAGTTAGTATAAGATTTCTTGTTCGGTGTATTTTAGTTTTGTCGAGATTGGTGGTCGTTTGGTTAACGGAATACATCAGCAAACTCCTTGTCGATCCTAGTAATCGAACAACAATCACGAGAAATAAGTGAACGACGTTGATTATGATGATGATTTCCTGGGGAAGACATTCTACGAGGACCAAGGATGAAATTTTAATGAGATGATGGGTAAGTTGTGTGAATAAGTTGATGCGAGATAATAGAGAAGTGTACCTAAATAAAATTATGCAAGTGATGACTCGAGGACGAGTCGGGATTTAAAATAATGTGAGTAATTTTTGGAGATATTTAATTTAATAAATAATGTTTATAAAAATTTCCAAAGTAAAATATTATTGGGTTGGGCTTTCCATGGGCTTCCCATGGTAGCTCAAAAACCCAATTTAAATAACGAAACATGTTCAATAAGTTGGCCTCCCATGAGCTTTCCATGGCAATTTGAATGACCCAACTAAATAAAACAACATAAAGTTTGTGAATTGGCCTCCCATGAGCGTTCCATGGCATTTTGATGGCCCAATTCAAATAACGTGTAATAAACAATTGAGTTGTTCATCCCATGAGCGTGTACATGGCATTTAATTAACCCAACTAAATAACGAATTATCAATCAATGGAGTTGTTCGGACCATGAGCGCTACATGACATTTAACCGACCCAACTAAATATCGAATCAACGAATCAAATATAAGTAGTTAGTGTATCTCGGGAACCACCCCGGACGATATGTTCCAACCCAAAAATCAAATCGAAAATGGTTTAAGAAATGGATAGTTGGAGTGCCCATAGATTTACATGGATTTTTCACCCAACTAAGCATTTAAAATCATTTAAAACACAATTTGGAAGTATAACCGTTTAGTCGGTTATGTTTACCACGCAACCGTTTAGCCGATTACGGGTACCACTTAAAGTTATGGTTGTACGACATTTGTCATACCCCCATGCTTCAAGGTGAAGGAGCAAAACAAAACACGGGAATTCGTACCATGAATCTGGTGAAACCTTAAAAGGTTGACAAGAACACACCAACTCGATTACCCAAAGGCCTGTTGAATATCCCGGCGGAATCAGGATATCCAACCAGTGGGAATGAAAGAGTGTGAATAATAAACACAAAACAGTAATAGATAATCAATAAAAGCTCATTCAAAAACAAAGATTCACTGTATTAAATACATCATTAATGGAACAGTGAAAGGAATGTCTAGGGTTTCGTGTGACGGCGGCGGCGGATGTACGAGAAAACAAAGAGAATATTCTTTGGAATGTTTTTAGTAGTCAGTGTGTGCGCCAGCCTGTATTCCGTCTAGAAATCCGTGTCCTAAAGGTATCCTAGGACCCTTATTTATAGACCCTGACATTCCTTCTAGAAGTTCCTAATCATTACATAATGAAATACAAAATAATACAAGTGTTGAGTCCTCGAGCAAGGTAACAATCTTGCTCGAGCAAACTCACTATGCTAGGTATGCTCGATGAGTGTTCTCGAGCATACTTTACTTAGAATATCTTCAGTGAAGATATTCCCTTCCAGCAGACTTCATTCTTCTTGACTGGTCCATGCTTTGCTCGAACTAGTCTATCGAGCAAGCTCATTCTTCTTGATGTCTTCAGCCTTTCTTATTCAGCAATTTTTATCATGCTCGGATGTAAATCTTGCTCGGGAACTGAACTGTGCTCGAAGTCCTTGCTTTGATCACGTGACATATTCTTATTGCATCCATGCTTGTCCCCATGTGCTCGATCATCTTGTGCTCGTAACACTTGGTTAAAACTTGTATGATTAAGCTGTTTGCTAGATTGGCAATCCATGCTCGATAGAAGAATACTCTTGCTCGTTGAAGTGTAGCTTGCTCGAAGCTTTAACACTTAGAAGAATTAACCATTTAAGGTTCTGAAGACCTTGATCGAAGTAGTAAAACCATGCTCGATCGTCTAGGCTTGCTCGAAGTCCATACTTAGCCATTTTCTGAGGAGGTTGAGAAGATTCCAATCTTCCTTATCATAAATCCGACCCAACAATCTCCCCCTAGATTGGAATAAGCTCAGATGCACCAAAACATACCCGCATAGAGTTACACATGTATCAAACATCAAAAATATATCATTTGAGAACATGTCATTTCATTACATAAGTAGGAATTCTACCACTAGGGCATTACAAATTAAAGTTCTTTTACATCAAATACAAATTTAAAAAAAAAAATACAAAGATAAACAGAAACAAATTGATTCTCTTTGAGCTCAATTCTGCTATCTCCTTCTCCTTCTCCCTGCATCGGCATTTTCTTTCATTTTCTTCACGTAGGCTGCCTTCTGTTTAATCATGTCTAGCTCTATGGAATCAGAGGAGTCAAAAGGAAATTTGGTAGTGATCAAGTCCTGAAGGTTATGTGGATGCATAAACTTGAGATCTTCATCCTGTCTTATCACAGCAACAGGTATTCCAGACTCGTTTCTCAACGTGATTGAATCATTATGCTGATTGTACGTTATGTACGTGATTCTCCCAAATTGTTGTACCATCGAGTTTGGTTCCTGCATCACTTCCCTCATCGCCAAGCACTCTTTCAAGGTCTTCCTTTTATGGTGTGAGCTGCTTGCTTCAGACTTTCGTTTCTTGGAATCAAAGAGGGAGAGTTCTGAGATGTGCACTTCACTGATCCTCTTGTTCCTCTTCTCCCTCTCTACTTCGCTTCTTATTTCTCTTCTCCTTTGTTGCAAGAATGGGAACCCCCTTTCTGCTTGCTCTTTGATAAATCTTGAGAGATCATTTCTTTGCTGACCATATGGCTAACTTCTGATTTGATTGTCATACAGTGTCAGTTCAGCCATCTTCTTCAGTTGTTCCTTTGTAACTTGTTGGTGCATGTTTTGTGACCGTCGCTATGCAATTCTGTTCAGCGTTGTGGAAGTACGAAGTTAGAGCAACTTCGCCATAGGCGAACTTGTAACAACTTCGCTATAGGCGAAGTTGTAACAACTTCTGCCATAGGCGAAGTTAGAACAACTTCGCCTACAGGCCCAAGCCCGCGAAGTTTATATATATATATGTGTGTCTTGTTTAGGTTTGGGTATCCAGAAACTTAGAGTATTTTGTGTTCAGTTTAATTGTCTAGAGAGAAACAGAGAGGGAGATTAGTGTGGGACGACCCGAGGTAGAGCTCACCTCGGGTCGGCCGTGTCTTTGTTTTTGTTCGTTTTGTAATGTGGTTTGGTTATTATATAAAGGATCTGCAGATTCGTTTATTCCATTCGTTTATTCCATTCGTGTGTTTGTTCGTGTGTTTGTTTATGTGTAATCGTGTTCTTCGTCTTCTACACCATTAAACGAGTCTAGGAGGATTCCGCACTCCTAGACCTCGTGCGGATCTCGTATCGATCGGCGACGCCCCGGGGGAACTTACATAACTTCCTCAAGTCATCTCTGAATATTATCAGTGTTTCCTCTTTATCCTCAGTTATAACCCACAAGGTCTTTGATAGAGATTTGTGGGCAAGTTTAAGTTCCTTGGTGGCACAGGCCTCACACTCTCAGACCTTGGGGTTATGTTCGAGATTCCTTGTGTGTTTGTCTTTGTTTGATGTAGCCCCTCTTCTTCATACCATCTTTTGATAGTTGCATCAGTTTGTATCAGCAACCTTGACATACAGACTCCTTTTTTGTGAAAAGCACTCATCATTTCAGCTCTCACTTCTTCTTCAGCTCTCATCCTTTCTTCTTGCAGTCTTCTCTGAGTTTCCAAATACAATCTCTGCTCTCAATTGTAAATTTCTAAAAGTTGTTCATGATCCATATTGTTGAATTGTTCTTCTGTCATGCCCTTTCCATTACTATTTCTTTCAAAATTTTCACTCTCTGGGGATCTTCAAACCACGTCTTTGCCTCTTCTTCCTTCTTCTTAGCCTCTTCTCTTTCTCTAGCTGATCTCAACTTTAGCTCTTGTTCTCTTTCATATTCTTCCTGACTTTTCTAGTCTTTGTGAGAGGCTTTTACAAGTTGAAATTTTCTCTTCATTTCTTCAAGAGAGAGGTTTATTAAGAAGTTGTAGCTGTATCCATACAATTGAAGAAATTTTATATCATTGTGTTTGGCCTTCAAAGATTCATACTCTGCTTCATCACTTGCTTTCTTCTCAGTCCTTTTCTTGCTACTATCCGACTCCTTTAACACTTTCTCTCCTTCATTCTTCTTCCTTGATATCTTTTTCACATAGTCTGCAACATCACTTACAAGAGTATTTCTGTAAAGTCTATCGATTAAATCAAAGGATTGCAAGTTTAGGAATTCAGCCTTGTGACCGGCTTTCATCAAGGTTTCTCTTCTAGACTTCCTAATCCTCCACCCTTTAGCTTCTCTGGCTATGTCTTCTTTTGTTTGTATTTGAAGGTGCCTTAAGTCATATCCCAAATTGATAAGATAATCTTTATCTTCATTTTCCATTTCAGTCTCCTTTTGACTTCTCATTATCATCATTCTCATCTACTATGTCAATTACTTCTTCAATATTATGAAGAGCCTTGATGTATGTCTAATAACCCTATAATAATGACCCTCACAACTAAGCTTTAATATTAAAACGAAAATCCTAAAACCACACACAACCGGCAAGTGTACCGATCGCAAGTAGTATAGACCTAGGAAGTCCGAGTATCGAACACGTGGACACGTAAGACTCTAACGATTACTGACCCTAGAAAAGACCTACCTTAGAATAATATTATATTGATTTTTGATTTCTTTTAAGTTAACTGAACTAACTGGACTAACTAACAACACTTACCAAAAATAGAAAACTTAATGACAAATTAACTGTGTTAACTTAGGATGGAGAAAAACGTCTACCTAGTTCTGAATAAAATTGTAGGCCTAACAAGCTAATGGATTGAATGACTTCAAGACACCGGTCCCTAAAGATGACACGACTAAGGATCGCTCGGGCTCACTGGATTACCTCTCGGTCTCACTCAACAAGCCTAAACTACTCAAAATCGCCTAAAACGACCAAACCAGGAAACAATTGCTAACGTGTTCTAATGAAGGATCACCTCTCGGTCTCACCAACACTCGACCCTAATGACAATGAATACTACATAACCAAGGATAGAGGAACAATTCAACTTAAACCAAAATAGATCAACTAGTTGCTCAAACACCTAAACCTGACAAGAAACGAACTCGCTCTCGCGCAATCCTTATTCTAGCATGCAAAGGCAATGAGACAACCCTAACTTCTTATCACCTCTCGGTCTCAAAGAAGGTGTCTAACCGTTGTACTTAATCCAAATAATCATGCAACAAAACCCTATGGTGGTACCTACCGCAAACAAACCCTAAACACAAAGTCTAGAATCAAACAATGCACCGATCAATCAATATAAAACTAATCAACCGACACACGGGGTTTATGCAATGAATTAACCAATATTTCCAGCCCTTAAACACAACCTATTTCATGTATAAATCAAACTTTACAATAACAATTAAGGTCTATTAATCAAACAATCCATAAAACCTATCAAACACTAACAATAATCATCATTCCTAGGTAGAACTAGCAAGATTAGCCTAGCATATTATTTGGACAGCAGCTATTGATCAATAAAAACATCATATAAACCATTCCAATCATCATAACAATCATCCAATGATCAATACTAATCATATACAATTCAATCTCTTAATCAAGTGCAAAACTAGTTAACAATCAAACAAGAGAATTAAAGTGTTGAACAATGTTTAAAAAGAAAGGATATGGATGAATATAGGGCTGCTCTTGGCTGTCAAAAACGATGGTGAATCAATCCCGAGGCTTGCACTTGCTTCCTTCTTCCTTCCCTAGCCGCCACAAACTCAAGAACCTAGCTTTTCTTTTTTTTTCTTGGCTGCTACTGCCGATCGCAGCTTTGCTAGGCTGTTAGGGTTTTTCTTTTTTTCTTTTTATGTTATAATATTGTAAGTAATGGGCCTCCATGATACGTATGGGTCGGGCTTTGAGCCTTGTCTTGAACTTGTATGCGTAAAAGGCTCGTAAGCTCCTCGAAAAGTCCCGATTTCTTTTCCTTGTAACCCAAAACCTACATGATTGTTAAATATATGTAAAACCTATATAAATTAAGTAAAAGCACATAAAATATCATACAATACGTAGATAAAAGGTGCGGAAAATACGAGTGTTTTACAACACATCAAGCCTCAATCATTGGTTCATCACTTCTTTCAGATTGAACTCTCCTTATTTCTTCCAGTTTTTCTAATCGTAATTTGTACACCATTTTCTTCACAGATTTTTGTCTCTTGGACTTTGGTGTTTCTATTTCAGATGTAGCTTTTCTTTTCAATTCAGTTTGAACGTTGGTGGGAGAGCTAGACTGATGCATTTCAACCTCTGGTCCTTCCAGTATAATTTCCTCATCAACTGACTCTGAGGTCATAGACTCTTCTGACTTGTGGTTGTCTTCATCACCAACTTCTTCTATGATTGGTTCAGATGTGTCTGTCAGCAAAAATTGGCTTTTCTCCCACTGTTCTTCTCTTTGCTCCTCTTGAGTCCTCCTAGCTGCAGCTACGGTTTCTAGACTGTATTCTTCAAGATGTAGAAGAGTATCATAATGTGTTCTGAGCAGTACCAACTGAGCAATAAATTTGACATAAACATTCCATGGCATCTTTGATCCTTCATCCTTCTCAGGCTCATCCCTCAATCCCAAACCAGTCTCCTGTTCATTATCTATTTCCACTTCAATATAGATGGGTTCAGTTTCAGGGATTTCAGGTTTAGATATTGCAGGCTCTTCCTGTTCAGCTGTCACAGATTCTTCAGTTTCATCCTTTTCAGATTCATCAACATTCATTCTTTCTCTCAAAGCATCAAGTGTAGCTTTCATAGCTTCATCTGCCTCTTTCAGCCTCCTCTCTGTTGATACATGTTTTGTACGTCTCAGTCTTTATCAGGGCATTAATGTATTTAGTATAAAGTATAGGGATCTTAATGTAAATATGGCTAAATGAGCCATTCGCTCTAATGTAATGTTACATTCGTTATCCTGTAACGAATGTAACACATTCGTCTAATTGTAAGCTCATTCGTTAACCCTGTTTAACGAATGAGATAACGAATGAGGGCTATTCGTTATAGGTTAAAGTATTAACGAATGAAGAGTTCATTCGTATGGTTTAATGTAACGAATGACACATTCGTTAACTGTTAAGTTAACGAATGTGGTCATCCCCTATATATATTCTGTAAATTATTCATTAATGTAAGTTTTTCAAGTTTCCAAATTTTCAGTTCATTCTCTCTCATTACTCTGTCATCTCCATAACGTAATCCAGCTTAATCGTATATTAATCAACATGTGTATCGTTGTTATCAAGATCTAGATCCGTATTCCAGGTTCAATCAAGTGGTATCAGAGCCTTGGATCTGATCTACGATACATAATCGAGTGTTAATCGTATTCAATTGATTCGGTTTCATGATGAATTGATTGAGTTTTAAGGTAAACTGATAATGGTAGAAACAAAGACTATTTTTAATGAGGATTTGAACTAGTTTGTTTTGTGTTTGTGAGTTCGGACTAGGCAATTAAGGTTCGGATTTGGTTTTGGATTGTTTTGATAGAAGGTTTAAGTAGTTTCAGTAAGATTCGGACGAGTTGGAAGTTGAAATTGGAAGTTTGAATCGTTGAAGACTGATTCGTTAAAATGAAGTCTTATTCGTTAGGATGAAGCCTGATTCGTTACACTGTTTACACTCATTCGCTAAGACCTAACTACTCATTCGCTATAACTTCAATCTCATTCGTTCAATCTTATTCGTGAAGATCAAACCTTATTCGTTCAATCTTATTCGTTAAAGCCTGGTTCGTTCAAGCTTATTCGTTAAGCCTGATTCGTTAGATAAATTTTTTAGCGAATATCCCATTCGTTAAAGTAATCAATTTTTAACGAATATCCCATTCGTTAAAGTAATCAATTTTTAACGAATATTCCATTCGTTAAAGTATTAACGAATATCCCATTCGTTACTGGTTCATTCGTGTGAAAAGTAAACGAATAACCTTTGAAAGTTTGACAATTTTAATCCCTGAAGTTTATCATGGCTGCTCAGAATTCATCTTATTATGCGTTAGCATCACAGAATGTCTTATTGCAACATATGCTGACGATGGATAACGAGATTGGCAGTCACAATAAGTGTCCCAAGCTGTTGAAACTATCGGACTTTGCTCGTTGGGAACCAAGATTTCGTGCACATCTGGGATCCGTACATCCTAGCAGTGTTCGTTTTCTTGATGATGTTTATGCTGCACCATTGATCGGTAATGACAATACAAGTTGGACTCCAAAACCTTTTAAGGATTATGAGACACATGAGTTGAAGGATTTTGAAAGTGAAACGAAAGCATATTCTACACTCACTATGGCTTTACCGGGACATATTTTCATCAATATAGTACGATCAAAGTATGTGCTTCACTGTTTACTACCTTGAAAACAAGAAGTTTGGGAAATACTCTCGAAAGCAAGAAGACTTTGGTGAAATTTCAATTCAGAAATTTTATCCTGATGAAAAATGAAACTGTAGAAGAAATGATCAACCGTTTCAGCCATTTGATTGTTGAGATGTCATCTGTTGATCTTGAGCCAACTGAACAAGATAAGATTGATACTTTAAAGAATGCTTTACCTACAGATTATTCAACTTTTTTGTTCGTGCTTAAAGAGAACGGTTTTTTTCAGAAACCTGAACTGACTGCTGTACAATTCATTAACAAGATCGAAGAAAGGGAATTTGATCTTAAATGTCAATCTACCTTGAAAGAAAATCAAAATCAGCAGTCATCAACTCAGAATCCGTTACTTTATGGTGGTGCATTACCGGCAAACAATGCGAAAAGCTCAGTGCCTATTAATGCATTCTTTGCTCAATCTCTAGAGGGTCCTAACGTAAACAATTCTCCTAATGTTTGTTTCATGGCGAGTGGTGCAACTGGAAACTCAAATGCTCATACTTCAAGCCTACCCAAGGTTAATTTACAAGAAGCTGAACAACAGTTCGCTTTTGTATGTGCGTTCATGACTTCATATGAACAACTGGTGGGAAGTAAGATTGCTACGAGTGATCTCACAGATGAGGACTATGATCAAATCGACCCAGATGATCTTGAGCTTATGGATTTGAAATGGAACATGGCCATGATTGTTCGAAAGGTTAAATGATTTATGCAACGAACGGGAAAAGATCTTCCCACGTTGAACAAAAGGGTTGGATTTGATAAATTAAAAGTCAAATGTTTAATTGCAGTGAATTTGGTCATTTTGCCAAAGAGTGTGACAAGCCGAAGAAAGATTTTTCTGGCTCATGCAATTCTGACCGTTCTTCTACAAAGTCTTCATCTGGAGGAGATAAAAGTAACACTACTAGCTCTGGTGATCAAGAAAAATCTCCAGTTACTCAAGCTTTGTTGGTAAATGATGGAGTTGATTGGTCTCAGCGTTTATTGGGAAACCAGGCAGACGTTGCTATCGTTGAGCCTGTGGAGAAGTTTGAGGATGCAAGTCGCGATAATGTATTAGAAGGTAGTGATTCTTCTGACTCGGAAACTGACAGTGATCAATCTCTGTCATCTTCACAAGAATCATCTCCTGAAGAAACTGTATCTTATGCGTGCATGGCTAAGATTGATGAGGTATGTCCTACACCTCAAATTAATGTAAATTGTTCTGAGTGTGCTGTGTTAAAAGCCAAACTTGAAACAACATTAACTCAAAACAATACATTTACTAATGATTACTTTACTATCAAGGAATGCTATAAGCAAAAGACAAAATTGCTTGAGCAAACGAATCTAAAAATTCAAAAATTATCAGATAGTAATCATGATCTTAAAGCTAAGGTTCATTGTAAAATTATTGAAGTGGATCAACATTTAAAGGAGATTCTTCGTCTTCGAACTTGCATTTCCAATCTCGAACAAGAAAAAATGGAATTAAATCATAAACTTAGTAAATTCAGAGATTCTTCTTTCTTGTTGAATGAAATAGTTGAGGTTAATCATTCACATAGAAGAATGGAAAAGCAGGTTTGGGATACGTCGAAATTCCTCCTCCATTTAATCAGGATTACAGTAGCATTCCTAAGGCAGAAAATTCTTTAAATATGCCTACTGTTAAACTTGAAAATGTTGAGTCATGTGAATCGACTCGTGAACCAGCTATTATTGAAAGCAAAAAGGTGTTTACCAAAAATGATTTGGATGGTTCAATTGAGGAGTTGACTGAAACAGATGTGATTGTTAAAAATAAGGACATTCCAATTGATAATCACATTCTGTGTGAACCAGAAGATTTTGAAAAAGTTGTTTATGATGCAAAATCTTCAAATGTTTCTTTAAACAATTCAAGTGTTCCTAACGAGCTTCCTAAAGTAATTCCAAAGGAACAAGTTAATGTAACTTCCACAGACAAGCTTTCAGTATCTGATGAGGAATTAATGCAATTTATTAATCCTCCACTAAAAACTTCAACTGGAAAAGTATTTAAATTAAAAGGTCTCTCAAAAGTGTTCTCAGACAAAGAAGTTCCATTGAATCTTCTTAAACCAGAATTGATTGAAAGTGTATTTCAAGATGAAACTACTCAAATGACTGAACTTGAGAGGAAATTTCTTCAATCAAAAACTAGTAATGTTCAAAAACAAAAAACAAATGTTTTTAAACCTATAAAATTCATCAAATCGTCAGGTTTGGAAAATTCATCGAATTTGACAAATCTTGAACTTTACAAAACGAAGAAGGGTTTAAAACATGAGTCATCAAAGAAGGTCACTTTTGAGACACCTAATCTGATAATCTGAAAACTTTGTTATCACAACCGACCGGTACATCATCACAACGAAGTTTAGACTCTCGACTATGTTTCAAGTGTGATGAACCGGGTCACGTTTCAAGACGATGCAAAGCAAAGATCGATAATATCAAAAATTATTCAACTTGCAAAACGAATGATTTTTCTAACATAAAAGAAAATCAAGTTGATGATTCTTTGATAATGTATTCAAACATCAATCCGAGGAAAGTTATTCGGATTGATGCACTTAATGTATTGAACACATGTGTTGACCGTGCTCAACCCATTTGTTCAAACACAGATTCGGGAAGAATCCGTGATGGTTATCTTAAGAAGAAATCTAAGAAAACTGCCACTTATTCTCAAGTACCGAATATGTGTGTTAATTTATTAAGTTCTCCAAAGGTTTCAAAGGGAGAGCCCAAGAATGAGGCTTGGGCTGCCTTTTTGAACTAATCATTTTACTTGATTATGCAGGGTACATCTAGGTCCGTATCAACTCAAAAATGGATATTGGATAGCGGATGTTCTCGGCATATAACCGGTAACATAGACCTTCTGCACAACATTAAATATATTCAAGGGGGTTATGTGGCGTTTGCTAATCAAGGAGGGATGATTACAAAAGAAGGAAAAGTTTCAAACGGTAGAATTACGTTTAAAAAGGTTAATTATTGTGAAAAGGTGGATCACAATCTGTTGAGTGTTGCACAGATTTGCGATAAGAAGTTTACCACCATTTTTACCGACAAGGAATGTGTTATTCTTCAACCAAGATTCACAATTCCAGAAGACATGGTTGTCATGCGATCACCTCGATCAAATGATATTTATGTACTTTACATGAGTTACAATGTCAAAGTTTCGCCCTCATCTACTTGCTTCGTGTCTAAAGCAATAGAGAAAGACTCTATTCTTTGGCATAGACGCATGGGACACATTCACTTAAGAAAAATGAACTTTTTGATGACAAATGATTTAGTGAATGGAGTGTCCCTCAAGAACTTTAAATTTAATGATCATTGCGTCGCATTCAAGAAGGGGAAACAAAAGAAGAAACCTCACCCGACCAAATCACTAAACGATATCGTTACTCCTCTGGAACGACTTCATATGGATCTCTTTGGTCCAGTGAACCGTGCTAGCATTGCTGGAGATTTTTATTGTTTGGTTGTGAAGGATGGTTTCTCTCGTTACTCGTGGGTGTTATTTATGGGATCGAAAGATCAAACTCCTGTGCTGATTCAAAACCTTATTACAAAGATCAAATCACTTTACAACCTGAAAGTGAGACGAATTCGTAGTGACAATGGAATTGAGTTCAGGAATAATGTATTGGATTTCTTCTGTATTCAGAAAGGAATTCATCGGGAATTCAGTGCACCTTATGTTCCTCAACATAATGGTGTGTCTGAGCGAAAGAATCGTACATTGATTGAAGCTGCACGTACAACGCTGGCTGATTCAAAGCTACCTGTTCAATTCTGGAACGAATATGTGAATACTGCTTGCTACACATTGAATCGCGTACTAACGGTAAAGAAGCTCAAGATGACTAGTTATGAGCTTCTACATAATTGTAAACCAAGTATTTGGAACCATTTGGGTGTCCATGTACTGTGTTGAAGAAAGATGTTGGAAAGTTCGATGAGAAAGCTTTTGAAGGTTATTTCTTGGGTTATAATTCTCCAAAGAAACGGATTTTCAATCTTTCTTCTGGTTGTGTAGAGGAATGGTATCACGTTGATTGTCAAAGTTATACTACTCCACCAACTGGTACAGGACCCGATTGGATGTTCGATTACGAACGATTATTTAATTTATTTACATCAACAGTTACTGATATACCTGAAGATCTCGTTAGATCGTATTTGGAGGATCAATGTCTTCCAAATCCAAGGTTTTCCTCGGTTGATGCAAGTGACTCTCCTAATGTATCTGAAACGTCAAACGATGTTTCTGAATTTTTCGATGATGCTGATTTTGTTGATTCATCGTCTGTACTGGTAGATGATGCTCAAAAACCTAACGAGCCTATTCTAATCAGTGATGATTCATCATCTGTCTCTTTAGACACTGCGGAGGAGAATAGTACTAATTTAGGTAGTAATGTATCTGTTCCTGCGAATCCTACTTTACGGATTCATTCGCAACATCCACAGGATCAGATAATTGGTGATGTGAACGACGGGGTTCGCACAAGGCGCCAATTGGCTAACATGTGTGATGATCAATCTGATCATAATGTATCTCCTACTGAGGATTCGATTGTTTGTGCTTATGCGGATTTGCACTCTTCGGGTATCCTTTGTATTGCACAATACACCTACTTTTTATCATAGATAGAACCAACAAGTGTCGCAATGGCACTCAAGGAACCATCATGGGTTGAAGCTATGCAGGAGGAGCTGCAACAGTTTGTTAGACTGGGTGTATGGGACTTAATCGACAAACCCGATCGCGTTAAAAAGGCGATTCCTACAAAATGGGTTTTTAGGTGCAAGAAGGACGATCGTGGGGTTATCGTGCGAAATAAGGCGCGTTTGGTCGATCTTGGTTACAATCAACAGGAAGGCATAGATTATACAGAAGTGTATGCTCCGGTGGCATGACTGGAGGCTATACGAA
The DNA here is from genome assembly GCF_021521415.1 of Bidens hawaiensis. NCBI lineage: Eukaryota > Viridiplantae > Streptophyta > Magnoliopsida > Asterales > Asteraceae > Bidens > Bidens hawaiensis. The sequence continues at coordinate 153,206 of NW_027505517.1, read as the reverse complement.
TATTTCTTGCCTATGCAGCCTACAAAAACTTCAAAATTTATCAAATGGATGTAAAATCGGCATTTTTGAATGGAGCAATTCATGAAGAAGTGTACATGAAACAGCCTCCTGGCTTCGAGGATCCAGACTTTCCTGAGCGTGTTTATCGTTTAAACAAAGCTCTGTATGGTTTGCATCAGGCCCCGAGAGCCTGGTATAGCACGTTGGCTGATCATCTGATTGAAAGTAGATTCAAGAGGGGAACTGTGGATTGTACGTTATTTTACAAGAATATGGGTGATGATCTGCTCCTCGTCCAAATTTACGTGGACGATATTATTTTTGATTCGACAAACGTTAGTTTATGCAAAGACTTCAGAAAACTATGCAGACAAAATTCAAGATGAGTTCGATGGGAGAAATGAGTTTCTTTCTGGGTTTGCAAATTCACCAGTCTGACGCCGGGATCTTTATCCATCAGACAAAATATGTGAACGATGTCTTAAGACGATTCAAGATATCCGATGGCAAAATTCCCTCTACTCCTCTTCCCGTGGGTCACAATTTATCACCGGATGAATTGGAGGATACTGTAGATCCGACCCTATATCGAGCTATGATTGGATCACTCATGTATTTGACTGCTTCTCGACCGGACATTATGTTTGCTGTCAATTTGTGTGCTAGGTATCAATCGAGTCCCCGAGTGACTCACCTGGCAGCAGTAAGGCGTATCTTACATTATCTACGGGGAACTCCAGACATCGGGTTATGGTACCCCAAAGACGACAACTTTGATCTCACCGCCTTTACTGACTCGGACATGGAGGTTGCAAGATCAATTTCAAATCGACAACGGCGGGTTGTCAATTCTTAGGAAACCGGCTTGTTTCCTAGCAGTGTAAGAAGCAGACAACGGTCTCAACTTCAACAGCCGAAGCGGAGTATGTGGCGGCCTCGAGTTGCTGTTCACAGGTTCTCTGGATCCAGCAACATTTACGGGATTACGGTTTGAAGTTTCTTACTACTCCTATTTTTATTGATAATTCTGCTGCAATTTCTATCACCAAAAATCCGGTTCAACATTCAAAAACAAAACATATTGAAATCCGTTGTCACTTTATTCGTGATTGTTATGAAAAGAAATTAATATCAATTGATAAAATTCATACGGATTTTCAAAAGGCTGACCTTTATACTAAAGCTTTTGACAAAATGCGTTTTCAATACGTGCTTGTAATATATATGTTTTAAAATCTTTCACAGAATTTCAAAAGCTTGGTTAGATCATTTTTTTTTGTTCTGTTTGTTATTTCATTTTTTTATTGTTTTTAGGGGGAGAAAATAGAAAAATACAAAAATAGTGTGGTTTCGTTTGAACAGAAAAATTCTATAAAATCCAAAAACATTCAAATATTGAAAAATCCAAAAACATTGAAAAATGCTCCTCAAAATTGAGTTTTGAAGCAAAAATGGAAAATGATAGTACATTGACTTAGCGAACCTAACACATGAATAAAGTAGACTAAAAAGTGCCGTAAGATCAATTGTATGATGTGTATGATAGGCTTAACAGATTGCATAAGTGCTGAAAAGATATAAACCTAAATGCTTGCCAAATCTAGTGGTGTTACATCTTGATGCATAGTTAATATCTGTATTAAGTATCAAAAAGCTTTAAAGATTGTTGTGTGTGCATACATTCATTTTTGAAGAAAATTATGCCTTATTTTATTTTTAATTTTGCAAAGAAATTCAACTTCATTTTTTTCTTTATTTTTATTCAAATCTTGGATCCTCTCCTGCATGATAAGATTATCCGACCCGAGGGCTAGGATTTGGATATTCTGCTTTATTTTCTTGGTGTTTCGTATAAAATCTTGGACTTTCTCCGCGCGATATTACAGGATTATCCGAATTGAGAGTTAAGATTTTATGCAACTTCTGCTTATTTGTTATCTTTTTATTTTTGTTAAAATGGAACCTTATCTGCGTGTAGTAATACCGATCTTAAGGGAAAATTTTAACTTTCTGCTTTATTTTTCTTTTTGTTATTTTTGTATAAGTCACAACTATCAAATTCAAAGAAGAAAAACGTACATGTGAAATTCAATGTATAAGAGATATGAAACTGTGTCTGACAGGTGGGTTCCACATAAGATTTGTGCTTAATTGAACCTGAAAATGTATCGTAAAGTTACGGACGGATCTGTCTAAAGTTTAAAGTGGACAATTATATCTGCAATCATCTTTGGGTTACATGCATAATGATGTCAAAATTAAAGTGTAGTCTAGGACGTTATTAGTCAATATGATTCCCTGCTCAACTCACAAAAATATGTATTGCTTTTCATTTACTGTGTTTAATTCTTTGCTACTTGAAAATTTTCAAAATATACAAAAAGATTTTATATTCTTTTTATTTTTCTTCTTTAGTTTCGATTTGCCAAGCTAGCGAATTAATCATTGAGAAAAGGAAAAAGAGTTACACCCCGGAACAAAATTTTAAGTTAAATCGTGCTTAACGTATTTTCAATTGGTAACAATTGATGTTTTTAATGTAAAAAAAAATCCATTTAAGTTAAGTATTACCGATCCACGGTGATCGGGTATTTTAGTGTATGCAATTAAAACCCTAATTGGTTTTAATGATTATTTAATTCCTTAAAATGAGACATGGTGATTCGTTAAAAAGTTTAACGAATGTAATACCATTCGTTATTTAAACATAACGAATGAGTTTCTCATTCGTTATAAAGACATTCGCTTCCGTTGTGTATAACGAATGGAAGACATTCGTTTAAACACTTAACGAATAAGAATGGTTAATGTATTATTCGTTAAAGATTAACGAATGACTTAGTTATTCGTTAACAATTTAACGAATGAGAGAAGATTCGTTAAAATTTTTAACGCATGAGATTCAAAAGTTAACGAATGAGGCCATTCGTTAGTTCAAATTTTGAACGAATGACCTCGATTCATGTGAAATTATTGGATATAATCCCTAGGTTAGACGAATGACGGTTCATTCGCCTATTTCCTATTCCATTGCCATTTCCAAACGAAACTCTACCAAAATTTTATCAGAATCCATTGCTTGCATATTAGATTCATTGATTGATCTATTTGTCTTCAACAGGTAATGGCGATCATAACCATACCATTCTCATGGAATTTCATCGGTGTTTGAGCGTTATTTGCTATAGTAAAACTATGAATATTCATCGATGAATTATCTGTTATTGAAATTCTTAACTGAATCAACATTAGACTAAAAATCATTGTTTTAAGTACATGCAACTGATTTCCGAACATGTTTGGCCTAATTAATGGATAAAATGTTTGGAAATTCAGAAGATTAATCGATGAATATCGTCGGTTTTGACTTTGATTAGTCAAAATTGATTATAATTTGACTCCTGTGTTAGTCAAATTGATAATTGAGTCTGATTCGTTATCTTTATACCGAATGTCACATGATTCGTTATTGGTGTAACGAATGATAGTCTGATTCGTTAATGGGTTAACGAATAACTATTTGATTCGTTAAAATAACGAATGGATAGTTAAATTTCATAACGAATCAAATTTGATTCGTTAAATGATTCTAATGAATCTGACTTATTCGTTAAACTTGATTCGTTACTTGTAACGAATAGGTTAATGATTAACGAATGTCTCTTTTAATGTATAACGAATGTCACATTCGTTTAAAGTTTTTAACGACTGTGATAGTCATTCGTTAATATATTGATTATTTTGGAATATTTTATTTATATATTGTTTTCTACAGATATGGCACTGTCTTGGAATAAGAGCCACAACATATGTGCATTTGTAGAGCCGAACTTTGAAGATACTCCTATCTTTGGGGGTATGATTCGTTTTCTCATTCGCTCAAGAATCTACAAGGCCATCTCTACCCGAACAGTTGTATATCAGAAGATTATTAGGGAATTCTGGAATACTGCCAGCTTTAATGAAGCAGAAAATCAGATTGAAGCAGTTGTTCAGAATAAGCGGGCTGTGATAGATGTTGGAGTTATTCGAGACTCACTGGGTTTTCATGATACTATTGATGATAGGTGTGAGTTCGATCGAGTGTTGATAAGAGGATTATTCGGCCGAGTAAAGCATAATGAAGATTTAGGTAAATCAATGTACAACAAAGCGAACTTGTGTGAACAATACAAGTATCTGCTTCATGTTCTTATACATTGCCTGGGTGGTCGGAAAGGAGGTTTTGACGAGTGTAGGGTGATGTTACAATCTGCTTTTGTGGCCCTAGTGCTGAATAAACCATTCAATTTCTCTGAATTGGTTTACTATCATCTGAAGGAGAATATCACCAGCAGACAAAAATTCTTAATGTATCCTCATTTTCTGCAAATGATGATTAACGACTTGGTGCCAGACTTGGAGAAAGATCAAGCTGATGTTATGAAGCTTGAACATATGAACGAAGAAACTATGAGACGGTTGAGATCTTATAGAGGTCAGAGTTTGGAAGATCGACCAAGGTATAAACGATTGATTGGTCATTTAGCAGATGTTGATTATGTCGCACCATATAATGATCGTTGGATTCATGACGATTCCGATTCGGAACGTGAAGATGGTGATGGTAATGACGGTGGAGATGATGGTGGTGATGGTGGTCCAGGACCACAAGCTGAGTTAAGTTATGAACAGAAGCGTAAGCGTAAAGGTAAAGAACCGATGACAGAAGAAGGGGAGAAAGTCAAGAAAAAAAGAGTTAGAAGGGGTTCGGGGATTGAGATACCAAGCTAGCCTTTTGTACCTTCTACTGCTGTTTCTACTACTATTATTTCTTCTACTGCATCTCCAGTTCCAGGTGCACAGATTCCACGATCTCCTACTCCTAATATTATATCATATTTTCCTCGTTCTCCAACACCTGTGCAAATGCCTACGTCTCCAATGCCTCCAACTCTTACTACTATGAGGCCTGATATTCAGTTTGGAGATATATTACATAATGTATTGGCACAGATGCCTACACCGCAGCCAACTACACCTGTTACTCCTGTTACACCTATACCGTTGTCGAGGCCTGAGCATTCCTTTATGACATTCAGTCGTCCTCAGGGTCCTATGCAACCAATACATCCTAATTTTTATCTTATGGCTCCTCACGCTCAATGGTTTCATATGATGAATCTGTTGCATTTACAACACACACAAATGCAAGCAGATCGAGCTGCAAATGAGCTAGCGCAACGAAATTTACTGAGACATCTTCTTACAGCTCAACGTGATAATAAAGAACTTCGAGCCCTTGTTACTGCTCAGGGGGAGAGGTTAGAAAAACAAGAGGAGATTATTCTTCAACTGACATGCAAAGAAGATGAATTGAAGAAGTTGAAAAATAATGAAGATGACCAGGATGGTGCAGGGGGTGGGGTAGATTAGCAACCGGGCGGAAGTTCTACACCGTCGGCGGGTAATAAGACTGATGCTGGTGTTGGCGGTGGATCAGAAGCTAGTAATCTATAGATTGTTCCATATAAAGATTACACGAGAGCCAAGCCAATAGATGTTATTCCGTCTAATATGCTTCTATTTGTAGGATTGGATGGGATTGTTTACAGTATGGTGAATGCTAATGAGATCGAAGAAGGTGAATTTTTTGATCATTCGTTAACAAAAGAACAAATTGCCTTACTTCTGGATCTAAATGATGATGAGATTGAGGAATTGGGTAAGAATGTGGATGTGGAGTTGGAAGATCGTACTAATACAGGTATTCCTCATGGGAATGTACCTGATTTTGAAGAAGTGGAAGTGGAAGATGTTACTGCTGAAGAATATCCGGAATTTTACACAGATAATAACAATGATTCGGGTATTCCATTCTTTACAACTGAGCATTTCAAAGCAGCAGAATGTCGATTATAGGAAGATAAAGTTAAGTTAAAAGCTACTTAATCGAGCTATGTGTCCACTACAGAGAAGAAGAGGAAACATGCTTTTGATGGTATGTTTGAGCATAGTGTTGAAAAGATGAATAAGATGATCGAGACTTTCAGATATTATGACCGAGAAGATGTGAAAGTTGAGAAAGCTCGAGAATCTGCATACCAGATGAAGAAGTATAAGCCTGCTAAAGACGTTAAAGGTGATATGGTGGCCTGGCAGTACAATTCAGATCTTAAGGTATATATCGTTAAGTGGGATCACGGTATTTATTATTTCAAACGCCCACACGATATATTATCTATGACTCGATGGGATTTACGAACCTTAGCTAATCGTCCGTTTGTTAATCGTGGAGACGATAAATGGGCTAGCTGGTTCTACCGGCAGTTATTGCATGAAACCCGCTTTGGTTTCAAGTTCTTCCAGCCTCAGGTGCCGAAACACAAATATATTGACGAGATAGATGCACGCACAGGATGAAGGAAGTTAATTTTAATAGTGAAACCGCCGAAGACGATGAAGAGGGTTCCGATGAAGATATTCCCTCAGAGTCTTTTCACCTTATTTAATTATTGGTATTATGATAATCGTACAGGTGAAGCGGTTATTGTTTATGGCCAGGGTTTACGCACGAAGACGATACGTGTAATTGATCCGATGTGGCTGGTCAATCTATCTGAGTCTGACAACGACGCGTAATTCACAAGTCAGATCAGATTCGCTAATGTAAAGGATTATGATCTTGCAATGCAGTTTCAGAGGGTTGTTCGTGTCTACTACGCATACAAGATTCATAGCTGCGTTGATTGGAAGACAAATATGTTTCAACGCTAAAGTATGATAAAGAGCTAGAGACGAGGGGGAGTTTGTTGATACACGTTTTGTACGTCTCAGTCTTTATCAGGGCATTAATGTATTTAGTTAAAGTATAGGGATCTTAATGTAAATATGGCTAAATGAGCCATTCTCTCTAATGTAATGTTACATTCGTTATCTTGTAACGAATATAACACATTCGTCTAATTGTAAGCTCATTCATTAACCCTGTTTAAGGAATGAGATAACGAATGAGGGCTATTCGTTATAGGTTAAAGTATTAACGAATGAAGAGTTCATTCGTATGGTTTAATGTAACAAATGTGGTCATCCCCTACATATATTCTGTAAATTATTCATTAATGTAAGTTTTTCAAGTTTCCAAATTTTCAGTTCATTCTCTCTCATTACTCTGTCATCTCCATAACGTAATCCAGCTTAATCGTATATTAATCAACATGTGTATCGTTGTTATCAAGATCTAGATCCGTATTCCAGGTTCAATCACTCTCCTCTGCCTCTTCTTTCTTTTTCATGTTTATAAGTGCTTCAAGCACTTCCTGAGGGATTTCCTCCTCCTCTTCTCTCTCCAAAGCCTCTAATTCTTCATTCATTAAGTTTATGGCTGTCTTTACAGATTCAGCTTCTGCAACATCTGGATCAATTACATTTTCTTTGTACATAATATCATCAGATTGAACTGTATGTTAGGGCAGGGGATGTAGATCATCATCAGTAAGTGCAACCCCCTTTGCCTTTGCTTTTCTTTTTAAGATTTCTTCTTCGATTTCTTCTTCTTCTTTATCCTCCCCCTCAACATCTGAATCTACATCATCATATGCTTGATTTAGCATATTTAAGGCATTTGATGGTTCAACCTCCATAACCTCCTCTTCAGAACTTTCATATAATACACCAATAACTCTCTGCACCTTCAGTATTCTCCCCCTGTTTTGGTGCATCTGAGGTCTTCTTAACCTCAGGATGCCCCTCTAGGGTTCGAATCTTTAACAGAGCTTCATTCAGGGAAGCTTCCAATGCCAAGTTCCTTGTAGTCAATAGGGCATTTTGTTCTTTCAACATTATGTTTTCAAACTCAAGTATGGCATTTTCACAAATGGCATCATATAGGTTAGGGCTTGATGGTGGGGTTCAGAGAGCGGTTCAGATTCAGAAGTTTCAGAAGATGGGACCTTATATGGTTTAGAGGATGGGGTTGGTTGAGGTAGTGGGGAAGTTTCAGTGGCAGGTTGATCTTGAATGGGTTGGGTTGATTGAGGTGGTGAAGGAATGTTATCTGTTGGTTCATTGTCAGATAAAGCAGGTTCAGTGGTGGCTGGTGAAGAAGGAATATCATCATTAACATCATCTAGCTCCACAGAATCTGTATCATCATGGTAAACCTCAGGTGGTGGGGATTCTGGTGGAGTTATCTTCTGGATTTCTGCAGCAACATCCGATATAACACTTGCTACAAATGTGTCATCATCCACTTGGTCTGTAACTTTAGTGATCGGACTCACAACCGATTCATTTATCTCCTCCTGGATCTCCACTTCTGCAGTTTCTGCCTCATACACAACCTGTTCATTCAAAGGCACATTTACCTCAATTACCTCCTATGCAGCATCATCATTATCAATCATCATGTCATTTCCACCTTTCAGACCATTGTCACCATCATTACTATGACCATCATCATTTGCACCATCACTATCTTCATCATCGCTATTCCCCGGAGTCCTTGGTACATCAATAGCTCCAAGTGCTGGTACGAGCAACCATGGGAGAAAATCCCATTCATCATTATCAACAAATTTGCTTTTAGCATCTTTCAATCCTTTGCAAATGTTTGGATTCTGCAATCTCAACACTTCACCAGTTTGTTGAAGATCAGGCAAAACACTGTCTATCAAAATCTGTAAAAACCTCGGATACATGAGAAATCGTTGACCCTCTACTCTCTCTGCATTGGACACCAACCCTTGAAAGATAAGTCTTGAAATGTTAAAGGGTTGCTGATAGAGTATCACCACTGTGAGAGTCCTAAGCTCTCTGCTCAAAAGAGTCCAAGTCCCTCTCCGAGGAGATAAGGACTGGATTATGTGATGAATCAGGAACCTATAGATTAAGGGAAAACTACCCTTTTGAAATTGTCCCTCCTTAACTCCTCCCTGATAGCCCAAAGTCTCTTGAAAGACTCTTAGTAACCTTGGGACTGAGTAGGACAGCTGATCCTCAAAATTGTCATTAAGGTCGAGTGCAGCTCTGATTGAGGCTTCTGTTATCTCAACGTCATGATGTAGAACTGACGCCTCAATTCTTTCCCCATTGACGTCATTGACATATGTTGCAGACCCCCAAAAATCCGAAATATGATTTCTGTATATTGTGGGGTTGTTGGTTAAAGCCAACCGCAGATTAGAGTTACTCAAAAAATTTATCATTGGCTCCAACTCTCGGTTGTCATCGTCTATCTCTAACTGAGCACACATATTATTCTGTTTTTCGAATTTCAAAGCCATCAATTCTGCAAAAACAAGTAGAGTTGTCAGTACACAAAGTTGCATGATGTGTGTCTAATAACCCTATAATAATGACCCTCACATCTAAGCTTTAATATTAAAATGAAAATCCTAAAACAACACACAACCGGCAAGTGTACCGATCGCAAGTAGTATAGACCTAGGAAGTCCGAGTATCGAACATGTGGACACGTAAGACGCTAACGATTACTAACCCTAGACAAGACCTACCTTAGAATAATATTTAATTCATTTTTGATTTTTAATTACTTAACTGAACTAACCTAACTAACTGACAAAAGTTACCTAAAATAGAAAACTTAACGGGGAACTAACTGTGTTAACTTAGGATGGAGATAAACGTCTACCTAGGTCTGAATCAAATTGTAGGCCTAACAAACTAATGGATTGGATGACTTCAAGACACCGGTCCCTAAAGATGACACGACTAAGGATCGCTCGGGCTCACTGGATCACCTCTCGGTCTCACTCAACAAGCCTAAACTACTCAAAATCTCCTAAAACGACCAAACCGGGAAACAATTGCTAACATGTTCTAATGATGGATCATCTCTCGATCTCACCAACACTCGACCCTAATGGCAATGAATACTACACAACCAAGGATAGAGGAACAATTCAACTTAAACTAAAATAGATAAACTAGTCGCTCAAAACACCTAAACCTGACAAGAAACGGACTCACTCTCGCGCAATCCTAATTCTAGCATGCAAAGGCAATGAGACAACCCTAACTTCTTATCACCTCTCGGTCTCAAAGAAGGTGCCTAACCGCTGTACTTAATCCAATAAATCATGCAACAAAACCCTACGGTGGTACCTACCATAAACAAACCCTAAACACCAAGTCTAGAATCAAACAATGCACCGATCAATCAATACAAAACTAATCAATCAACACATGGGGTTTATGCAATAAATTGATATAATTTCCAGCCACTAAACACAACCTATTTCATGTCTAAATCAAACTTTACAATAGCAATTAACATCTATCAATCAAAATGTAAGGGCCCGAACCCCGGGAACCCCACAGTTGGTAATCATTCAAACACCCGTAAAATTTAATAAACTTAAAAACCGTTTCTTCCACTAAAACAAACGTATCAGAGTATAAATTTTGCGGAAAACGTGAAAAATGAAATAAGTTCACGAAACCCGGGAATTTTGCCCAAGAACCAAAATACGTATAACTTTTATAAGTTTCCTTGAAATAAAATATTCATAAACAAATCTTCCTTCCAGTATGCCCTTCACCATCCAAGTAGCTCTGTGCACGTCCAAGCGATAAGGCATCCTCTTCCAAATCCTGAAACTTACACTAACATGCACACAAAGTCAGCTTGAGCTGAGTGAGTTCAAGTTTTAAGTAAAAGATATCAGTAGTAAAAATCATGATAGTCATACCAAAGGTTTTCTAAAAGTAAAAGGGTACATCCATCAAACCATCATTACCGAACTTAAACATCCTCATACATACGTATACAAAATGTATATGTAAACATCCATTCAATAACATCCCAATATACATAACAGTATATATATATAATCATCCACGTATAACATCAGGGTCGAGCAAACGTACAACCCAAACACGTAACATCAGTGCATGCAAACACGAAGTAGGCATACACAACATCAGTAGTCGAAACGACTACAACATCGTCAAATAGAGGCCAAGAAATAATGAATATCTATATATATATATATATATATATATATATATATTTAACATCCCAAGGCTTACCATATACTAGCAAGCCTATATAAAATCATTTTAAAACATTTCATCAAGTAAGAAAACGTTTAGGTGCGCATGCTAGCCCAAAAGTAAAATGAGTAAAAAAGGCATCATGAACTCACCTGAGAACGATCGAATACTTGCAACGAGCTAGGAAGTTCCTAAGGGCACAATCATAAGCAAGGGCATGTAAATTATACATAACGCGTTACTAAACTAGACTGTAGGAACACTCTAGCCTAATGGGACGTACAAGCCCAACATTTTGGCCCAGGGCCCAACAACTTGGCCCAAGGCCCAACACTTGGCCCAAGGCCCAACACTTGGCCCAAGGCCCAATACCTGGCCCAAGGCCCAACACCTGGCCCAAGGCCCAACAACTTGGCCCGAGGCCCAAGGATAGTCAAATCAGGTCGAATGCGCATGTAATAAACCTTAAAACCATTTGTTAAATGAATCAGCCCCGAATGGACCAAATTCCATCTTAACTCTTTTCATTCATCATAATTATGTCACCCGAGTTGATAGGGTTGACGGTTCCTTTTTACAACACTTACTTTAACATTTAAACGAAAATTCGTGCATCGCCGACTCGATTGACGAAGCACTAATCACGACAGCCCCGAGCACCAAAAAATTATTTTTCCACAGCCCTTAAACCCCCTTAGGGCTGCAAAAACTGAATCGGTCGGTCACCCGATCAACTAACGCATCAAACTCAACAATTTGCAATTCTACACCCGATAAACCCTAGTTTTCGAACAAAAATCGATTAACCGACCTAAACACCTCCAATGACCACGAAATTTTAATATGATGTAAATGCCATACCTGGCGATCTTTCTACACTGGAAACTCTAATTTTTATCCACGGGAAGTGGGTCAATTGCACTCTAGCCGAAATCTGTCCAACGAAAAGTTTCGGCAAAATTGAGCATCAAGACGATTAGGGGTGAACAAAAAGAGTGTATGGGATTGTAATACATACCTTGAACTACCTCTAGGAGCTTGGAATCGATCAAAAATTCGAAGCAAAGAAGGGAAGGGGTGATTTTTGATCAAAAATCGATCAAAAATTCGAACAAAAAGAGTGTAGCGGATTGTAGTACATATGTAAAGGCCTCCGAGAAACATCGGATAAATCCCGAGAGTTGTACACACTCAACAATCTTTAATTCTTGAAATTGGAATCAAAGGGCGTTACAAGTCCACCCCCTTACAATGGGATTCGTCCCCGAATCCCGATGCAACAGGAACAACTGCGGATAATGTTTCCTCATCTCGTTTTCGGACTCCCAAGTAACCTCGGAACCCCTACGTTGTCTCCACTGCACTTTCACCTGCCTAAACACCTTATTCCTCAGTCGTCTCTCCTGACGGTCAAGGATAGCAATCTGTTGCTCGACGTAGTTCAGCTTAAATATCGTCAAGAGGCACATGGGCCTCCTCATCCGCTAAGCATTTCCTCAGATGGGACACGTGAAAAGTAGGATGAATCCCCGCGAGCTCCTCGGGTAAATCCAGTCTATAAGCTACCTCACCAACTCGGGCCAAAATACGGAACGGGCCAATAAACCTCGGACTGAGCTTCCCCCTCTTACGAAAACGAATAATGCCCTTCCAGGGAGAAACCTTTAACATAACCCGATTCCCAACCTCAAACACAATATGTCTTCGCCTTTTATCTGCACAAGATTTTTGACGATCCTGCGCGGCCTTCATAAATGCTTTAATCTTGTCGAGTTTCTCAGTCGTAGCCTCGACCACCTCCAAACTACCTAACTACTTTTGACCAATGGAACCCCAACAGACTGGAGTCCTACACCTCCTACCATACAACATCTCAAACGGTGGCATCCCAATCGTGGCGTGATAACTGTTATTATACGAAAACTCCACCAATGGTAGGTGACGGTCCCAACTACCACCAAAGTCGATAACACAAGCCCGCAACATATCCTCGAGAATCTGAATGGTCCTCTCGGACTGACCATCCGTCTGTGGGTGATAGGCAGTACTGATGAGGAGTTTGGTGCCCATCTCCTCGTGAAACCTTTTCCAAAACCTGGAGGTGAAACGCATATCCCTATCCGAAACAATAGATACCGGCACCCCGTGCCTGGCGACGATCTCACGAATAAACACATCGGCCAGCTGTTCAGAGTTAAAAGTCTCTCGAATCGGCAGGAAATGAGCACTCTTGGTCAGTCTATCCACGATTACCCAAAAGGTGTCATAATTGCCCCTAGGAGTACGAGGCAGTTTAGTCACGAAATCCATGGTAAGATGTTCCTATTTCCACTCAGGTATTTCCAACGGCTGAAGTTTCCCAAATGGCTTCTGATTCTCGGCCTTAACCTATAGGCACGTCAAACACTTACTCACGTACTGAGCCACCTCAAATTTCATTGCAGGCTACCAATAGTTTTTCTTCAAATCTTGGTACATCTTGGTCGCGCCCGGGTGAATAGAATAGCGCGACTTGTGTGCCTCATCCAAAATTTTATCTCTGAATCCTCCTGATGTGTTGTAAAACACACGTATTTTCCTCACGTTTTATCTACGTTTTACATTATATTTTATATGTTTTAACTCATTTTAGATAGGTTTTACGTAAGTTTAATAACCTTGTAGGTTTTGGGTGAAAGAAAGAAGAAAACCGGGACTTTTCGAGCATTCTACGAGCCTTTTACGCATACAAGTTCAAGACAAAGCTCAAGGCCTGAACCGTATGCATCATGGAGGCCCAAGACCATATTATATTATAACATAAAAAAAATTAAAAAAACCCTAAGCTGCTACAGGAGTTCCGATCGGCAGTTTCAGCAAGGGAAGAAAAGAAGAAAAAGTTTTGTGTGCTAGGGTTCGGAGCTTGTGGCGGCTAGGGAAGAAAGAACAAGCAAGAACAAGCCTCGATGGTCGTTTAACATCAGTTTCACAGCAGCAAGCGCAGCCGGAAACATCCATATCCTTACATCTTTTTCATTGTTCATACACTTTTAGTTTCTTGCTTAATTGTTAATTTGTTTTGCAATTGTGTTAGAGATTGAAGTGTTTATGATTATTGTTGATCGTTGGACAATTGTTAAGATGATTGGTATGAATTTATTAATGGTTTTATTCAATGTTCATGGCTGTCCAATTAATATGCTAGGCTAATCTTGTTAGTTCTACCTAGGAATGATGATTCTTGTTAGGTTTTGATAGGTTTTATGGATTGTATGATTGATAGACTTGAATTGCTATTGTAAAGTTTTATTTAGATATGAAATAGGTTGTGTTTAAGGGCTGGAAATTTTGGTGATTCATTGCATAAACCCCGTGTGTCGATTGATTAGTTTTGTATTTATTGATCGGTGCATTGTTTGATTCTAGACTTTGTGTTTAGGGTTTGTTTGCGGTAGGAACAACCGTAGGGTTTTGTTGCGGGATTAATTGGATTAAGTACAGCGGTTTAACACCTTCCTTGAGACCGAGAGGTGATAGGAAGTTAGGGTTGTCTCATTGCCTTTGCATGCTAGAATAAGGATTGCGCGAAAGCGAGTTCGTTTCTTGTCAGGTTTAGGAGTTTTGAGCAACTAGTTGATCTATTTTGGTTTAAGTTGAATTGTTCCTCTATCCTTGGTTGTGTAGTATTCATTGCCATTAGGGTCGAGTGTCGGTGAGACCGAGAGGTGATCCTTCATTAGAACACGTTAGCAATTGTTTCCCGGTTTGGTCGTTTTAGGCGATTTTGAGTAGTTTAGGCTTGTTAAGTGAGACCGAGAAGTAATCCAGTGAGCCCGAGCGATCCTTAGTCGTGTCATCTTTAGGGACCGGTGTCTATATATCATTCAATCCATTAGCTTGTTAGGCCTACAATTTGATTCAAAACTAGGTAGATGTTTTTCTCCATCCTAAGTCAACACAGTTAGTTTTCCGTTAAGTTTTCTATTTTAGGTAACTTTTGTTAGTTAGTTCAGTTAAGTAATTAAAAATCAAAAATCAATATAATATTATTCTAAGGTAGGTCTTGTCTAGGGTTAGTAATCGTTAGCGTCTTACGTGTCCACGTGTTCGATACTCAGACTTCCTAGGTCTATACTACTTGCGATCGGTACACTTGCCGGTTGTGTGTGGTTTTAGGATTTTCGTTTTAATATTAAAGCTTAGTTGTGAGAGTCATTATTATAGAGTTATTAGACACACATCAAGTTTTTGGCGCCGTTGCCGGGGACAAGGTTTTAGGCGTTTTGAGAGCAATCCGAGTTAGGACTTACCTTTTGTGCTACTTGTAATTATTTTTGTTTTATTTTACTTACTTGTTAGAATAGTTTAGATAATCTTATTCCTAATTATAGTTTTTATGCGACAGACTCGATCTCGTGGACCACCCGACACTGAAGCATTTCCCGAGCCAGAGAGAGTTTCGTGAGACACATCGTCCCGTTTCACCTTCATCCACTTCTTCATCCGTTGACCCCAATGATAGGGATAGGATCATGGGCGACATTCCACCACCGAGGAGGACAGTTAAGGACCGGGCCCGACCGGCCAATGCTAGCGCAAGATCCAGCATCGCACCACCCGCCATTGGAGTTGCGACGAACTGGCAGATCCCGTCAAACATTCTGAATACCATTGCTCATTATGCTCAGTTTCACGGGTTGCTTCATGAGAACCCGCACTCTCATCTCACCCGCATCGTGCGTATCTGCGACACTTTCCATCTTGCGGGCATTTCCAAAGACGCCGTTAAGCTCCGCGTCTTTCCGTTTTCTCTCGCTGACTAAGCAAGTATGTGGCTCGAGTCCCTCCCACAGGGCTCTATTGCTACTTGGGCTGCCATGCAGACCCAATTTCTTGAAAAATACGATCCTCCGGCTAAGGCCGCTCGTTTGCGTAAGCAGATACATTCTTTCCAGATGGAGGACACAGAGAGTTTTTACGAGACCTGGGAGCAGTTCAAGAATCTATTAGCGTTGTGCCCCAACCACGGCTTGCAAGATTGGGCGGTCGTCGAAAATTTCTACAATGGAGTGACGTACGCGACGCAGAGTATGCTCGACACGGCGGCGGGAGGAAATCTGTTGACAACAAAGGACCCCGATGAGTGTATCGCTTTATTCAATGGGTTAGCTATGAGTGGGTACCAGAGACCACCTGCTAGAGGAGGTAAGACCGTCGATTCCATCTCACGAGGCATGCATTCGGTGGACACCACCACCGCACTGACGGCACAGGTCGAGGCGTTGGCGAAGATGGTAAAATACATGTAGACTCAGAACAAGTTGTGTGAGATTTGCAGAGGCGGGCATGATACTGTTCAGTGCCGAGCCAGTTCCCAAGAAGAGGCCGTAGACTTCGTAGGAAATCTAAACCGAAATCCAAATTCTTTCAATTCGTATAATTCGGGATGGAGGGGAAATCAGAACTCCAGCTGGAGGAGCGGCAACCAGTCCGGTTTTCAGCAACGCCAGAGTTTATTTCAGGATGCCGGTGAGGGAGCGAGCAGTAGGGAGAAGAAGCCCACTTTGGAGGAGATGGTGGCGCAACAAACGCAGATGCTGTCACATCTTATGTCACGAGAGGATTCCCGACACAAGGAGACGCAGGAGAAGTTTCGCGAGCACGAGCAGTTCATGAGGAATCAGGGAGCGTCAATTCAGAGTCTCGAGCGGCAGATGGGAGAGAGAGCGAGTAGGTTGAACGAGATGCCGCAGGGTTCACTACCAAGTAACACAGAGCAGAACCCAAAGGGATTCGCTAAAGCTGTGACAACGAGGAGCGGTGCAGGGGCACGAGAGGAGCCCAGGATTCAGCAGAGAGGAGTCGTCGAGGAGCCTACAGTAGTTGTAGAGGAGCAGGTGATGAGGAGATTCAGATGGAGTCTCCACCGGCCCAGGTGCATCGGAGAAGCAGCCCAGGGAATTCAGCACAGGCCGAGAGACAGCAGCTACCGAGCGAGCCGCCGAGAGTCTACAAGCCCAGAGTACCATACCCCGGGAAACTCCGCAGAGACAGAGATGAGGAGTAGAATTCCAAATTTCTTGATCTTTTGAAGCAGCTTCACCTTAACATTCCATTCCTTGAGGCACTGACTCAGATGCCTAAACACGCGAAGTTCCTCAAGGATATCCTTTCGAATGTAACATCCCGAAATTTCCAAAATAATATTAATTGTATTAGTTAATAATAGAGGGAAATTTTACTCGGGTTATCGGGAAATAAATAAATAGAGTAGGAGTTGGTATGGGTCGGGCTAGTGTTGGGTAATGGATATGGGTTATGAAAGAAGGAAGGAGAGTCCATGGGCTTAAGCCCATGATCCCTAAATATAAATACCATTAATCACCATTTAATCCTCATTCTCACATATTCCATACACCACCAAAACACACACAACACCATCTTATAACCCGAACCAAGATCCGAAGGCGAAAACCCGAGCTTGTTGGTGCTGGAACGTCGTGACGGACCAAAACAACATCAAGGCTTAACCGGGTTCGTAGTTCGACTCGTTCGAGGTACGTTTATAGTTAGAAATCGTTCGTATAGGTTCGGTTTGATTTGGGAAATCATAGATCTGTGTTAGTTTGTTTTAAACGAACCTAAAACAACAAATATTACTGGAATTGATTAGCATTTGATAGGTTAATTGTTAACCTAAAAGAACCCGTAACTTATATGCCTAAATCGCACCCCTTAAACATCGATGTTAGGCCGATTTGATGGTTGGGGTTTGTAGGCGCTGGTCAGACGATTCCGTGGATACCTAAATCGAGTTATTTGGTTAAGAAACGAAGATGATTAAGGACGAACAGTAGCTGCAGCCGACAACTTCGCCTGCAAGCTAAGTTCGCCTGATGAACTTCGCCTGCAAGCTAAGTTCGCCTGATGACAACTTCGCCTAAAAGCTAAGTTCGCCTGATGACAACTTCGCCTAAAAGCTAAGTTCGCCTAAGGGTTAACTTCGCCTAAAGCTAAGTTCGCCTAAGGGTTAACTTCGCCTAAAGCTAAGTTCGCCTAAGGTTTAACTTCGCCTAAAGCTAAGTTCGCCTAAGGTTTAACTTCGCCTAAAGCTAAGTTCGCCTAAGGTTTAACTTCGCCTAAAGTCGAGTTCGATTAGAAAATAAATTATAAACGATAAGTAAAAGTAAGCTAATACTAGGCCACCAGATTAGATCAGGCGAGTATTGATACGTGTAACTTATACAGTCAGCCGAGCTCAGTTAAAGAAGGGATTTACAACTATCGGAGGAAGAGGCAGAGTTCAGGTGAGTTTCTAGCCCCATTTCCTTGTTATGTTTTCGGGGCTGTGTGCATACTCGATGTGAAGTGTGAATACACTTACCTTAAGTGGTAAGTGTATGCTAAAGATGTTATACGAGGTAGCTATTATATAATACTTGTTAGTGCGTGAACGATCTTCGAATATTGCACGCATCGCCAAGGACAGTGATTGCCAAGTGGTTATTAGTGTGTATGTATGCTATGATGTGACTTGCTTATTATGTAAATGATATGAAGCATGTTGTAGATAAGTAGAGGTAGAGCGTGTTAGAAGTGGCAAGGGTGTAGTAAGAGTGATAGTGGCATGACGATAATACGTGGTAGGGTAAGCCTATACGTGACTACGTCATTAAAGTGGCAAAGTGGCATAACGTTAAACGTTATTAACGTGGCAAAGTGGTATAACGTTATACGTTATTAAAGTGGCAAAGTGGTAAGGTGGTAGGTGTAAATAAGAGGCTAAGTGGTAAGGTAAGCAGGTTAGATAGTGGACTACGTGTCTTCGGATACGTATATGATGCATGTAGTGGTTGTATGATAAGTTGCTTGATTAACTAGAACTCACTCAGCGTAGCTGACTTTTAGTATGCACGCAGGTGAGTAGGAGGAGGCATCTCGCTTGAGGAGACACGTGGCACTGAATAAGAGGCTGGCATCGGAAGACTCAAGATGTTTAAGTTTAATGTTTCGTTTATTTTGAAAGGCAAAATGATGTTTTAAGACAAGACGTGTTTTGATATGAAATGTTTTAAGAAAGTTTTTATATTCCGCGAAAGTTTTAATGAACTCTGATTTGTAAGAACTGTGTTTATGAGTAAATCCGACGCGAAAGTAGGGCTACCGGGTTCGGGGCCTTACAAGTAAGGAGAAGCTTGCTGAAGTCGCATCCATCCCATTGAGTGCTAGCTGTTATGCTGTCCTACAGAGGAAATTACCGGAAAAAATGGCCGATCCAGGGAGTTTCACGATTCCCTGCATCTTGAGTGACGATACGGTTATTCATGCGCTGGCCGATCTCGGTGCCAGTATTAATCTCATGCCGTATTCCATGTATCGCAAGCTGGGTTTAGGCGAACCGAGGCCTACCAGGATGAGTATCCAGCTTGCTGATCGTTCTGTGAAATACCCTCGAGGGGTGGTCGAGAACATGCTGGTTCGTGTCGACAAGTTCATATTCCCGGTGGACTTTGTCATTCTGGACATGAACGACGATGATAGCGTACCACTGATTTTAGGCCGACCATTCCTTGCCACTGCACAGGCGTTGATCGACGTCTACGAGGGTAAGTTGATTTGAGAGTTGGGGATAAGAACGTCACCTTTGACGTTCGACAGTCACTGAAACACCCCAAGTCTGCTGATGACTCCCTGTACTTTATCGATACCATCATGGAGCATGTTGGGGAGTTTTTCAGCGAGATCTGTGGAGGATCTGCCTCTGACACTCAGATTCTCAATAGGGACATTCCGGAGATTGAGATGGTTGCCATGACTGATCAGTCAACGGAAGATGACGCCGAGTCACATCACCCTGAGTCTGAAGTGTCTGCTGAGATCGTACGTGACGATCCGATGGACCGACCTTCTGTCGAGAGCCGCCCTCCTTCCTTAGAGCTTAAGGAGTTACCTGCCCATCTGAAGTACGCGTTTTTGGATGAAGAGAGGAAGTTGCCGGTTATTGTCGCATCAACTTTGACGGAGGTCGAGAGAGAAAGATTGTTGAGGGTGCTTCGAGAGCACAAGGAGGCCATTGCATGGAAGATTATAGACATCAAGGGTATCAACCCTTCGTTTTGCACGCAAAAAATCCTCATGGAGGATAATTATAGGACTGTCGTTCAGCCGCAGCGGCGGCTTAATCCGAAGATGCAGGAGGTCCTGAAGAAGGAGATCATCAAACTCCTTGATGCGGGGATCATTTTCCCCATTTCTGATAGTTCGTGGGTTAGTCCAGTCCAAATGGTTCCTAAAAAGGGTGGCATGACTGTCGTCACCAATGAGAGGAACAAGCTCATTCCCACTAGGACTCTGACCGGTTGGAGAGTCTGCATCGATTTCCGTAGACTGAATGATGCCACGAGGAAAGACCACTTTCCTCTACCTTTCATTGATCAGATGTTGGAGCGTTTGGCAGGTCAGCAGTACTACTGCTTCTTAGATGGTTCCTCCGGGTACTTTCAGATTCCTATTGCTCCCGATGACCAGGAGAAAACCACGTTTACCTGCCCATACGGTACGTTTGCCTATCGACGTATGCCGTTCGGACTGTGTAACGCTCCAACCACATTTCAGAGGTGCATGGTGGCTATATTTCATGACATGATCAAGGATGGAGGTGTTCATGGGCGATTTTTCTGTATTTGGGAGCTCTTTCGATCGGTGTCTCTCCAACCTTGAGAGGATGTTGGCCCGATGCGTTGACACAAACCTAGTTCTTAACTGGGAGAAGTGTCACTTCATGGTACGCGAGGGCATCGTTTTGGGGCATCGTATTTTGAGTGCAGGGATAGAGGTCAACCGAGCGAAGGTCGATACCATCTCTAATCTTCCCCCGCCCATTTCCGTGAGATCTATCCGGAGTTTTCTGGGTCATGCTGGGTTCTATCGCCGGTTCATTAAATATTTTTCTAAGATTGCGAGACCCATGACTAAACTCTTGGAGAAGGATGCCCCGTTTGTGTTTTCTGAACAGTGTGTCGAGACGTTTGATCTTGTAAAAGACAAACCCCTTAACGCTCTGATCATGATTGCTCCCGACTGGTCGCTTCCTTTTGAGTTGACGTGTGATGCGAGCGACTTCGCAGTCGGAGCGGTTCTTGGACAGCGGAAGGATAAACACTTCCATCCGATTTAATATGCGAGCCGGACCCTGAATGGTGCACAGGAGAGTTACACCACCACCGAGAAAGAGCTTTTAGCTGTGGTGTTTGCATTTGATAAATTCAGGTCCTATCTTGTTCTGTCCAAGACGATTGTGTACACGGATCATTCTGTCATTCGTTATCTCTTTAGCAAACAGGATGCTAAGCCACGTCTTATCCGTTGGATCCTTTTGCTTCAAGAGTTTGATATTGAAATCCGTGATAAAAAGGGGGCCGAGAATGTTGCAGCCGATCATCTTTCGCGTCTTGAGGGAGCTGAGTTAGGAGAGCCGGGGGTCAGGATTAATGACCACTTTCCGACAGAGAGTCTTATGTTTGTTTCGGCTCAGGATGAGGGTTTCCTATGGTTCGCCGACTTCGCGAACTATCTTGCGGACGGCTACTACCCGAAGATGTCTTACCCGCAAAAGAAGAAATTCTTTGCTGATGTTAAGTTTTACCTGTGGGACGACCCGTATCTCTTTCGTATTGGTGCTGACTAGTTGATCAGGAGGTGTGTTGATGTTAAGGAGGGATGGCAGATTCTGAACCATTGCCATGTTGGACCGACAGGAGGTCACCACGGTGCGAGTTTGACGGCGAAGAAGGTGTTTGATTGTGGTTTTTATTGGCCATCAATTTTTAAAGATGCGCACGCGTTTGTGAGGAGTTATGATCGTTGCCAGCGGGTCAGAAACATTTCTTCACGAAATGAAATGCCCCAGAATGCTATTCAGGTTTGTGAGGTTTTTGATGTTTGGGGCATTGATTTCATGGGACCGTTTCCATCTTCGCGTGGGAACAAGTATATACTCGTGGCGGTTGATTATGTCTCGAAGTGGGTTGAGGCCAAGGCCTTACCCACTAATGATGCCCGAGTTGTACTCCGTTTTCTCAAGAGCCTTTTTGCTCGTTTTGGTGTCCCGAAGGCGTTGATCAGTGATAGAGGAACTCACTTCTGCAATGCGCAGATGGAGAAGGCGTTGCGTCGCTATGGGGTCACCCATCGGCTTGCAACCGCCTACCACCCACAGACTAGTGGGCGGGTAGAAGTGAGTAACCGGGGGATCAAACGTATTCTTGAGAAAACGGTTGGTTCGAATCGTCGGGATTGGTCCGACAAGCTGGATGAGGCGTTGTGGGCCTTCCGTACAGCCTACAAGACTCCGACCGATTCCACACCGTTTCGGATGATTTATGGGAAGGCCTGCCACCTGCCTGTTGAGTTAGAGCACTGTGCTTCTTGGGCCCTACAGAGGGTTAACTTCGATATGTCTGCCGCAGAGAGCACTCGTTTCCACCAGTTGCACGAGTTAGAGGAGCTGAGAGATCACGCTTACGCGCAGTCATTTAGGTATAAGGAGCGGACGAAGGAACTGCACGATAGGAAGTTGAAGGGTAGCAAGCAGTTCAAGTGTGGGGATTTTGTTTTATTGAATAACTCCCGGTTGAGGTTATTCCCGGGAAAGTTGAGATCCCGATGGTCTGGACCGTTCACGGTCACTGAGGTCTTCCCGTACGGCACTGTTGAGATAGAGGATAAAGGCGGGAAGTTTAAGGTGAACGGTCATAGACTGAAGCACTACATTGGCGAGCCGGTGACTGACCAGACGATCGAGGTATTCTACCTTGACGCGCTCTCCGAGACTTAGACGCGATGGATGGACACTCGGGAGGCTGCCCGAGTTGTAGAGTTTGTATTTATGTATTTGTGTGATGCTATTTGTTTTCTTTGTTTTTTCTATTTCAGGTTGTTCCAAGATGAAACCGCTCGTACTCAATCTCCATTCGAGTCGGTCGATTTAAGGAGTATCCTATATATATATATAAATGTTTATTTCTTTATGTTTTTGTTTTTCGTATTGTACGCCGCTACATGCGAGCGAGTTTGAGTTTTGCAGGTTATATTATGCGCATGGTAGTTACGATGGCGTTGTGGAATAGGTTCTCCCGAGGTTGCGTCCGTGAATGAAATGCTATACGGTCGTTTGGATACTACTCAGCTGTTGAAGATTCTGCACACAAACCAGGGGAGTAACCCGTTCTTTGTTTTAGTCTTGTATACTTTATTTTTATTTTCTATTTTATTTTTATTTTATTTTATTTCTTTTCCTTATACTCATCGAGGACGATTTCGTTCTAAGTGTGGGGATGGGGTTTATTTTACTTAGTTGTAGGAAATTTTTTTGAAAAAAAAAAATTTGAAAAATTTAAAAAATAGTCCCTTGAAATTTGTTTCCTCAACGTTAAACAGGAGATGATATTATTACCGAGTAGTGGTTATTTTATAAATTCTTGATGGGTTCAAAAAGATATATATAATAAATAAGAATAGTGCCCATTAGACCCGCACGTAATGTATGGTAACCGAACGGTTTAGACTCAGTAATCGTTTGTCGGTAGGCTCAGCCTTTAAGAATGAAAGAGCGGTTTGGTTGTTGACCTAATTGAACCTCTTAAATGGCCTGACTATAATGGGAAACATCTTAGGCGTTTTGTTTGCTTAACTAAGCTCGTGACAGGACTGGAATGAAAAGTCGGGTCATACTCAAGCCTCGAGTCACATGATCGTCTGTATATATTAGTTGTTTTATCTTTTGTATTTGTTTCTGTTCATACAAAAGCCATGTAGTATGAGTATCAAAAAAAAATTGCAAATAGCCAAAAGGCAGAGAAAGAAATAAAAGAAAGAATGCATTTGTAATTGCGTGCACTTGAAAGAGAACTAGAGTTTATAGTTTGTATACGCCCCGCACCCCCGCTGCATCAACTTCCCCGCCTTAAGCATGGATATAATATGTGGCGTCGCAACATTCCGATCACTGAAGACCTTAATCCGAGTCCCATCCGGGGCACTTAGACGAACGAGTTTCTGACCACAAATGATCTGAGTATCAACATTCGCGAGCCAATCCATCCCGAGCACCATATCGAAACAACCAAGCGGCATCAAATACAATCGCACCGGAAATCTATGACCAGACAACTCGATGGAACAACCCTGAATAGCCCTAGACACGGACACGGATTTTCCTACTGCGACCTCAACCTCAAACCCATCGATTACGCGCTCAGGTGATTTATTCAGTAAGGAACAGAAAGTGGTAACCACAAAACTCCTACTGGCGCCCGAATCAAATAAAACTGACGCCTGTAATTCATTAAGTAGAAAGGTACCTAGGACAATATTATACTACTGCTTAGCTACACGATCAACACATACGATTCCAAAGGAATAAGAAATTATAACGGATGAATGAAAGCTAAGTGAGGAAAAAAAATACCTGAAACGACATCCACCTCCTCTTTCGCTTCCTTCTTGGAGATGTTGAAGGCCCTCGCCCTGGCCTTCGGCTTCTCATCTATTTTCCCCCTCGAGGAAGTCCCCTGCCCGGACCCCCCCCCCCCTCCCCCCCGCCTTAATGGAAGAACAGTTTGATGCCAAGTGACCTGAACCCTTACAACGGAAACAGGTCAATGTCGGGCACTCGAAATGGGGGTGTCCCACCTTATCACAACGAAAACAAGTGCCAGACCCCATCCTACACTCCCCCTTGTGCGGCTTCCCGCACTTCTTGCAATTACCAGACGCTGCATCCCTTTTAAACTCAGAAGTCTCAGTCTTTACCCTTTCCCGAACGAGTTAAAATTGTTCCCCTCTGGCCGCTTACCGTACGAATTTGAGTTCCATGCCCTCCTATTCTCGGTAGGCGGTAATTTCTCCCTCTGATCATAAAGCGTTCCTGCTAGAGTGACCACCGAGTGAAAAGAGTTTATGTCGGTAGTCAACACACCCCTACGAATATCCACCGGAAGCCCCCTCACGTACTTTTTAATCCTCTTGGCTTCAAGAGTAACCAAGTCGGGACATAAACAAGCCATCTTGTTAAACTTGGTGATATACTCCCGATGCGACATAGTACCAGCCTCCAAGGTCAAGAATTCATGTTCTATCTTATCCAATTCATGCGGAGGACAAAACTGATCGAGAACCAATTTCTTCAACTCATCCCACGTCATCTTCCTAATCGCACGATCACCCATAGCTTGCGCCAAGTTATCCCACCAACATAATGCCTCGGAACGAAACGAGGCAGTCACCATATCATCCCCCTTGCACTTACTAACCCTCAGAACAGCCTCCATCTCTCTCACCCACTGATGTGCTGCCAATGCATCTTTAGTACCATCGAAAGAAGGGGGGTCGCACTTCTTAAAGTCACCATACGAGCAACCCCGGGTCGATACACTAACGGTCCGCACCTCGTCTTCATCCCCACTCGGCACATACACTTCCTCTTCCTCTTCGACCTGTACCTCCTTACTCTTCCTTCCCTTATCCGAACCCTTACCAACTAGTGATTCTTCCATGACCCTGACGGACTCAGCAACGATCACTGGAATGATGCTATGGAGCACCTGGTAAACCTCATCCGCGATAGTCGCGCGTAAAGCATGATTTAAGTTGGGGTTACCCCCCTCCTCATGAATCGGAGTTTCCTGCTGGGGAGTAGGAATCTCATTCTTGGCTTCGGCACGTGGCCTACGACCACGACCACGACCGCTAGAACCACCTCTCCTGGTTGTTCGAGTATTAACCATGACTTATCCCTACAAAGACAGAGTTTTAATATGATTAAGTACAAGTGGCATTTAGGACATGTAAGGTAAGGGTAAACTGCTAATGACGTTGATCAAGTGTGATTAGTCGTTTACTTTACCCGCCCGTCCTAATCACCCCTAGCCCCTAACCAGATTAGCACTCTATCCAACACTTAACATTTAATCACATAAGGGAAATCTTATATGTAAAGGAATGACTAAATAATTTAAAGTTACCTCTTGGCGTGCAGCTACTCACGGTGGGCATACTGGTCTCTTTTCTTACAGTTCGAGTCCAAGCATTCGGGGATGCTCGGATCCCTCGAACCAAGGCTCTGATACCAACTTGTAAGGCCCCAAACCCCGGGAACCCCACAGTTGGTAATCATTCAAACACCCGTAAAATTTAATAAACTTAAAAACCGTTTCTTCCATTAAAACAAACGTATCAGAGTATAAATTTTGCGGAAAACGTGAAAAATGAAATAAGTTCCCGAAACCCGGGAATTTTGCCCAAGAACCAAAATAAGTATAACTTTTATAAGTTTCCTTGAAATAAAATATTCATAAACAATTCTTCCTTCCAGTATGCCCTTCACCATCCAAGTAGCTCCTGCACGTCCAAGCGATAAGGCATTCTCTTCCAAATCCTGAAACTTACACTAACATGCACACAAAGTCAGCTTGAGCTGAGTGAGTTCAAGTTTTAAGTAAAAGATATCAGTAGTAAAAATCATGATAGTCATACCAAAGGTTTTCTAAAAGTAAAAGGGTACATCCATCTAACCATCATTACCGAACTTAAACATCCTCATACATACGTATACAAAATGTATATGTAAACATCCATTCAATAACATTCCAATACACATAACAGTATATATATATAATCATCCACGTATAACATCAGGGTCGAGCAAACGTACAACCCAAACACGTAACATTAGTGCATGCAAACACGAAGTAGGCATACACAACATCAGTAGTCGAAACGACTACAACATCGCCAAATAGAGGCCAAGAAATAATGTATATCCATATATATATATATATATATATATATATTTAACATCCCAAGGCTTACCATATACTAGCAAGCCTATATAAAATCATTTTAAAACATGTCATCAAGTAAGAAAACGTTTAGGTGCGCATGCTAGCCCAAAAGTAAAATGAGTAAAAAGGGCATCATGAACTCACCTGAGATCGATCGAACACTTGCAACGAGCTAGGAAGTTCCTAAGGGCACAATCACATGCAAGGGCTTGTAAATTATACATAAAGCGTTACTAAACTAGACTGTAGGAACACTCTAGCCTAATGGGCCGTACAAGCCCAACACTTTGGCCCAGGGCCCAACAAGTTGGCCCAAGGCCCAACAACTTGGCCCAAGGCCCAATACCTGGCCCAAGGCCCAACAACTTGGCACGAGTCCTAAGGATAGTCAAATTGGGTCGAATGCGCGTGTAATAACCCTTAAAACCATTTGTTAAACGAATCAGACCCGAATGGACCAAATTCCATCTTAACTCTTTTCATTCATCATAATTATGTCACCTGAGTTGATAGGGTTGACGGTTCCTTTTTACAACACTTACTTTAACATTTAAACGAAAATTCGCGCACCGCCGACTCGATTGATGAAGCACTAATCACGACAGCCCCGAGCACCAAAAAAGTAATTTTTCCACAGCCCTTAAACCCCCCTAGGGCTACAAAAACTGAATCGGTCGATCACCCGATCAACTAACACATCAAACTCAACAATTTGCAATTCTACACTTGATAAACCCTAGTTTTCGAACTAAAATCGATTGATCGACCTAAACACCTCCAATGACCACGAAATTTTAATATGATGTAAATGCCATACCTGGGGATCTTTCTACACCGGAAACTCTAATTTTTATCCACGGGAAGTGGGTCAATTGCACTCTAGCCAAAATCTGTCCAATGAAAAGTTTCGGCAAAATTGAGCATCAAGACGATTAGGGGTGAACAAAAAGAGTGTAGGGGATTGTAGTACATACCTTGAACTACCTCTAGGAGCTTGGAATTGATCAAAAATTCGAAGCAAAGAAGGGAGGGGGTAGCTGGAAGTGGCCGATCGAACCAGCTGCATAGGGTTAGGGTTTTATTTTTTGTTTAATGTTATAATATAAAACATTTTCATTCTAGCCCCCGGAATTTAATAATAATGCAACTTGGAAGAAAAGTTAAGCGATTAGGCGTACCGGGATAATGTAAAGGCCTTCGAGAAACGTCGGATAAATCCCGAGAGTCGTACACACTCAACAACCTTTAATTCTTGAAATCGGAATCAACGGGCGTTACACAAACAATCCATAAAACCTATCAAAACCTAACAATTAACATCATACCTAGGTAGAACTAACAAGTTTAGCCGAGAATCATTATTGGACAGCAGCAAATACTCATTAAAACCATCATAAAACTCATACCAATCATCTTAACAATCGTCCAAAAGTCAATTCTAATCATAAACAATTCAATCTCTCAAGTAATTGCAAAACAATTCAACAATTAAGCAAGAAACTAAAAGTGTATGAACAATGAAAAAGATGTAAGGATATTAGGTATTCCGGGGCTTCTCTCGGCTGTAACCACTGATGTAAAACCTTCCCGACACTTGGTCCTTGCTTCTTCTTCCTTCCTTAGCCGCCAAGACACCAAAACCTAGCCGCCACCAAGCTTTTTCCTCTTTTTTTTCCCTGGCTGCTGTTCCGATCGGAACTTCTGTTTATCTTAGGGTTTTTATTTTTTTCTTTTTATGTTATAATATTGTAAGTAATGGGCCTCCATGATGCATATGGGTCGGGCTTTGAGCTTTGTCTTGAACTTGTATGCGTAAAAGACTCGTAAGCTCCTCGAAAAGTCCCGATTTCTCTTCCTTGTAACCCAAAACCTACATGATTATTAAATATATGTAAAACCTATATAAATTAAGTAAAAGCACATAAAAATATAATACAATACGTAGATAAAATGTGTGGAAAATACGTGTGTTTTACAACACATCATTGCAGAACTAATGTATGAGAATAGATAAATGATTAATGGCGTCTTCAATAACCTGTTCCGTAGTAATATGCGTACTTGCAAAAACAAGTAAACAATTAGTCCGAAAATCAATTGAAAACCCCTAATTTCAAAATCGGTGCGAAGATAATCGAACAACGATGTCTTACCGAAGTCGAAACAGAGCTAATGGTTGTAATCGAAGTAAAAATTATGTAATCGAGCAAGTAAGAAATAGCACGAGCAAAGGGGTTTTTCGTCTAGGTTTAAGAGGAAGATGAAGAAATATGTGAAAAAGTTTCTAATTCCCCCTTTTATACCTAACGTTTGGGTGGTACAGTACCTCATTTTGTCGTCTAGCACACTACAGTAGTCATTTAATTTCAAATTTAATGTACCTCATTTGCTCGAGTATACAGCCAAATTAGCAGCTGTTTCTAACTATTCTCGAGTACACAATACAACCTTTGCTCGATGTACTTGGGAATATTGTCCTTGATTACTAGTACACAGGTGAACGTGTGCTCGAATAAACTTGTGCTCAACGCCTTAGCCAGATTTCTAATGAATTTCATAGTGCCTACTCAAGTGATAAGTCATACTCGAGTTGCAGTGTGCTCGACTATACTTGTAAAAATTCATTAAATATAAATTTCTGAGACACACCAGTAATCGAACCTTACTCGACTATGTATCATGCTCGAGAAACTTAGAAATATGTCATGACAATGTCCTATGCTCGAGATGCATGTGTTAGAGCCTTTGCTCGACTAACTTGGATTACAAAAGCTCAATTGTGCTCGAGGTACCCTTATGCTCGAAAGCCTTAGTATATTAAATCATTCCTATGCCTGTACTCGAACTCACCACCTAAGTGTCTAGTCTACAAAGTTGCTCGAACAACTTAACAAAGTGATCCAGTTGCTTAAGCTTGAACTCTAATGCCTACACACCTAACGCACTTCTATGCTCGAATAAATACTTGACAAACAAGAATGCAATCATGCTCGACACACATACATTACTATTCACTTCATTTCAGGTGCTTGTGTAACGTCCGTAAATTTCCGGTAAAAAGGTTTAGCCTTATAGTGTTGCGTACACCTTCGGGCTTGACCCGGCATTCTTCCGAGAGCTCCTGGCCACCCTCGTAAACGTTTCTCACTTGAATTTTCTTACGAATTCGACCATTTGTAAAGTGGAGCGGCTAGGATGTATTATTATTATATTATAATACAAAAAAAAACCCTAACCATATGCTAGGTCCGATCGGCGCAACCCCCACCCCCCTTCTCTCTCGTTTTGCGTGCAAATCAGCCACCATCCAGCCTCCTGAGGTATGTTCCAGGTCGGTACCATATTGTTTCAACCCTTTTCACCTTAATTCATCCATATGGCGCGTTTATTCGTCGAAATTCGGTTGTTTTTAGGCTTGTCGGAGGGCTGTCCAATTGAGTAGTTCCGGGGCTGTTTTGGCTAAGGTTTTTGCACCAACATCTTCCTAGGTATGTCTAGTATAACATACTTTAAAATCATGTCCATTGGTGTAAGTTTGATTGGTCAACTAGTTGTAGTTTGAAAGTGGATATTCGGTTGTCTAGAATAGCGAATTGTTGCGTTTAACGCGAGTATTGGAGTAATTAAGGACCAATTCAGTTCGGGTGACCTTGGTTCGGGTTACGGGCTGTTGAAAAATCATTTTTATAAGTTTTGGGGCTGAATTGGTTGTCGGTTACTCAAACGGGTCGGTATAATGCACAATTTCGTTTATTGAATAGTTGGTGCGTTGTACTTGCGAGTTACCGACCCATTTGACTCGTGTAGCTTCGTGTGGACTTGTTGGCTGTGAAATTATCATATTAGGTCCACACGGGGCTGAGTTGGATGTTAAGTGCTTAAACAACTCTTAAACGTGCGTGTTAGCATCACCTAATGCTTCCGGGGGTAATTTGAGAATTCTTTATTTCCGGGAGTACCTAAGGGTCGTTATGGTAAATGTGAGGCCTCGGGGGCTGTTGTGATTTAGTTTGATGAGGTCGAGGGTTTAAGTAACTCGAACCATGTTAGAACGTCTCGTAGGATAAACGAATTCTTTCGATGTCGTTAGTAATGTTTGAATGTAAACCGGCAGGTGTTTGAGTTGGGATTTCTTAGGGACTCTTTAGCTCGTGGTGAATTCGTGCCTTGTGTCAAGGGAGTTTTTGATGCCCCATTTAACTCTTTTTAAGTTTTGAGCTAGCATGCACACCAAAGCGATTTTGCTTGATGAAATGTTTTAAACTGTTTTGCATAGGCTTGCAAGTATTGGTAGGCCTTGGAATGTTATAGAATGTGTGTATGTATATATATATTATTGTATGGCCAATATTTGGCGAATATTGTAGTCGTTATCGACTACGGAATGTTATATATGCCTACTTTGTGTTTGCATACGAATGGATGGTGATCTTGGCCGGGCCAAACTATACGACTCAGGTTCTTAAATCCTGTGGCGGGCCCTGAAAAGCACGTGAGGGGGGAGGCTCGTGTGGCATGATCATCATCGGAATGTTACGTGTTTGGGTTGTACGTGTGCTCGACCCTGAATGTTATACGTGGATGTTATATATATATATATGTGTGTGTGTATGTGTGTATATTGTTATATATATAGGTATGTACTTGAAAGGATGTTTATATATATATATATATATATATATATATATATATATATATATCTTTGTGTATGTATGTATGTATGAGAATGTTTAGTCTTCAGTAACGATGACTTAATGGATGCACTCTTTTTACTTTAAAAAAAAAACTTTTGGTATACGTGTTTGGGTTGTACGTGTGCTCGACCATGATGTTAGTATTTGGATGGTATTTGTAGGGATATAAATATATGGATGTATATAGATGTCTAAGTACGAATACTTAGTGTTGATGGTGGCCTAACTGTTCGTATCCCGTATTATATTTTAGACTCTTGGAATGTTTTATAAACCCATTTTTATATTTAAATCCTTGGAATAATTTATTTAA
Source organism: Bidens hawaiensis (assembly GCF_021521415.1). Classification (NCBI taxonomy): domain Eukaryota; kingdom Viridiplantae; phylum Streptophyta; class Magnoliopsida; order Asterales; family Asteraceae; genus Bidens; species Bidens hawaiensis. Next base: position 121,383 of record NW_027505517.1, on the reverse strand, counting down.
TGTCTATTATTAAAACTTGAACTCACTCAGCTCAAGCTAACTTTGTGTGTATGTTAGTGTGAGTTTTCAGGTTTAGAGAAGGATGCTTACCGCTTGGTCGTGCTCGAGACTACTTGGACGGTTAAAGGCATAACTAGCCGGAGATTAATACGCAAACTGTCTTCTTTTTATTTATTACTTTAAACATTTAAAATATGGTTTTGGGAACTTGGTTTTAGTACTTGGGATTTTCCGCTGTTTATCACTCTGAACCGAATTTTAATAAGATGAAATGATTTGACTTTAAATTTTTGAGAATTTTTGATATGATTACCAACTGTATGATTCCCGGGATTCGGGGTCTTACAGCTTGTAAGCAAGATGCATGCTCGAAACACTTAACAACAAATTTCAGTATTCTTGTTAGTACGGGTCATGCTCGAAACACTTAACAAATTTTTCAGTATACTTAAAAGTAGGAGTCATGCTCGAAACACTTGATGATTCATACAAGTCACATAAGATGATTCACACAATGTTATCATGCTTAGTAATCTTAGTTCTTCTGCTCGAATAAAAAATTATCAATACAATTTGATGAGCTGACCTAAACAGTTAGTTTAAGGTTAAATAAGAGATCAAAATCCAGTTCAAAATAAAATTCATTTTAGATTATTTGGAAAGATCTCAACATGGGACCAGACAATTTAAAAACAACGATCACACCACTTCATGGTCAGTGTTATTATGACTCAAGTCAGGTTGACAGCAGGTCATTGCTTTCTGTGATACATTTAGGATTCAATTAGAGCATAAGTTAGGAATGGTTATCACTATAGCTTCAGATTGCCTCTAATATCTTCTCAAAGCGTATTTAGCTTTCTCCAAATCACCCCGAATTGACTCCGACCCCATGATGCCCGGGTCAAAATTGATTTTTGTATAATAGAGCAGTTCTTTATTTATATTTTGTCTTTGATAACAGACTGTAAGGTTGAACGTTGGACTTACATGCCATCCGGACTTACATGCCTTACATTCAGGGTGTTTAGGACTTATTTGAATGCCCCACCCTTGTAGTTCCCTTAGTGCCCCTTAAGTCATGAAATCAGATAACTTATTTATTTATATTATACTTTTGATCTTTTTATATTTTTCAATCACTTTCTTTTTCTTTTCTTTTCTGAGAAATTTTCCATATATAGCAATAATTTATTCCTGCTGAAATACTTTAAATAAATATTTTGATAGACCAGAAACACCAACAGGCTCGTGTATGATTGGATAATAACCTTTCTGCCTATCATTCGGAGAGATATGCTAGAGAGCTTACCTTATTTTCCAATGTTTCACCACATCATACTTGGCAAATTTAAGTGTATATCACATATTACAACTACAGACTATGGAAAGCTACCATACTTTGCCAATGACTGTACTCAAGGCCCTTTGAACTTATAATCCATGGGTTAGTTAGCTTAAACAGTTTTCTATCATTTCCTAATTTAGGTTGGATTCAATCTCCACAGAAAGCAGTTTCTAGCTTCTTTGAAGCTGGGAACTTGGATAATATTATCATCTCTCTTATGAAATATATCACCGAAAAAAAAGTGCTGCTTTGTCAAAAACTTCTACCATTTTAAAATCATTTTCTATTGAAAGTTCAATTGAGAAATATTGATTTTAAAAACAGTGTTTTCATTTAAGCATATATTAACAAGCACACATTGTCACAGTATCAAAACACAATTCAAACAGTGGAAATCATTCAGATAATCTCAAGTCTGTCAAGCATGCTCAGAAGTTCATCGAGCATACTTGAAAGTCACTCAAGCAAACTTAAGATTTGTTATTACAGATTGTGCTCGAAAGACTTAGCTGAGTGCTCGAGCATTATACTTGTGTTTAAAATACTTAGAAAGTTTTCCAAGACACATGTCCATGCTCGACCACAAGTAACACATCATTTGTGCTCGAGTTACCTGAGAAACTTCAAGTATGGTTTGTTTGTGCTCGAAGAGCATTAAACATACCATGCAACACAGAGTTATGCTCGAAATACTTGGAAAGTTTTCAAGACCAAATTTTGTGCTCGAGCAGCTGAGCTATGACATCTGTGCTCGAATGACTTGGAATAGTTTTTCAAGAGCCTTTGCCTATGCTCAAGGAGCAACAGGCACACTATCAAGCACAGATTCATGCTCGAAGTACTTAGAATCACAGAAATACATCATTCATGCACGGATCAAAGTACCAAATGCTGTAAACAACAATAGCAAGATATTTCACCAAGATTTTCACACAATTTCGTTACATACATGATTCATGCAATTAGAATAATCATTTAAGCATAGCAAATCATCATGCAAACATTCAAAGTGAGTAACACATATAATTAATTAGCACCTCACTTAAGCACACATCCTAAATAAGACCTCATCAGCATTTATCATTCCTAGGCACTTTAACAGAAAATGAAACTTGGTTTTATCTAAAGGTTTGGTGAACAAATAAGCCAAATTATCAGATGTATCTACCCTTTTCATCTCTATTAAGCCTTTTTCCTGACAGTCCCTAATGAAATGATGTCTAATTTCAATGTGCTTAGTCTTAGAATGTTGGACTGGATTCTTAACAATAAACATAGCAGTAGTATTATCAATTAAAATATGTGTAAGTAAGAAATTCAGACCATAGTCCAGCAGTTGATTCTGAATCCATAGAACCTGTGCACAGCAAGCAGATGCAGCAATATACTCAGCTTCAGCAGTAGAAATTGACACTGTAGTTTGCTTCTTGCATTGCCAAGACACCAGCCTATTCCCAAGAAACTTGCATCCTCCAGAAGTTGATTTTCTACTCATGTTGCATCCATCATAGTCACTATCTGTGTAGGCCATCAAGTCAAAGGAACGGTTCTTTGGATACCAAATCTGGTTTTCCCTTCAAATATCTGAATATCCTCTTCACTGCTAGCATATGTGACACCTTAGGGTTAGCTTGAAATCTTGCACAGACACACACACCAAACATAATATCTGGCCTAGATGCTGTGAGATACATCAATGATCCTATCTTGGCCCTATATTCATGCTGGTCCATTGGCTCCCCCTTTTTATCAGGTACCATTTTCTCATGTGTGTCCATTGGTGTGGACACTGTCTTGAAGTCTTGGCACTTGAATTTGTTAAGAATCTCTTGTACATATTTTGATTGATTTATGAAGATTCCATCAGCTTTCTGTTGCACCTGAAGTCCAAGGAAGAAATTCATTTCCCCCATTGAGCTCATTTTGTACTTAGACTTCATCACTTGCTCAAACTCTTTGCACATTTGTTCATTTGTAGAGCCAAAGATAATGTCATCCACGTACATTTGCAGCAGCAGCAGATCTTTGTTTCTTCTCTTGTAGAATAAAGTCTTGTCAATGGCTCCTCTGCAGAAACCATTTTCCAACAAATGGTTTGATAGTTCATCATACCAGGCTCTTGGTGCTTGGTGTAGTCCATAAAGTGCTTTGCTGAGCTAGTAAACCTTGTTTGGATGAACTGGGTCTTCAAATCTAGGAGGTTGAGTGACATAAACTTCTTCATCAATCTTTCCATTCAGAAATGCAGATTTTACATCAAGTTAATGGACTTTTATGTTCATTGATGCTGCATATGCCAGAAAGATCCTGATAGCTTCTAGTCTTGCAACTGGAGCAAAGACTTCTTCAAAGTCCACTCCTTCTTCCTGTAAGCATCCTAGAGCCACCAATCTTGCTTTATTCTTGATCACTATCCCCCTTTCATCCTTTTTGTTCCTGAATACCCATTTTGTTCCAATAGCATACTTTCCTCTGGGCTTGTCCACCAAGTCCCATACATGCAAGTCTCTGAATTGGGCTAATTCTTCCTGCATAGCTTCTACCCAGCTGTTGTCTTTTAAAGCTTGGTTGATGTTCTTTGGTTCAACTTGGGATAAGAAGCAAGCATACAGGCAGATATTTTCCTTTTCAGATGAGCTTCTGGTAACTCTTTCATTTATATCTCCTATGATGTTTTCTGCAGGGTGATTTCTTTCAACAGAGGTGGTCTGCACAACTTGTTGTGCAGACACTTCTGTTTCTAGATTTGTCAGGTTTAACTCAACAGATTCATCTCCAATTCTCTCTTGACTTTCATCAGATTCTTGAGTTTGATTGATTTCAGATGTTGTTGCTTCATTTACTCCAAATTGCATTGAGTCAAACAGAGATTGAAACCTATCTTCAAATTGATGTATCCCTTCAGTCTGAGCAGGTTGTTGACTCTGAATAGGTTCACTTTTAACATCACTTGGACCTTCATTTGAGACTTCAACTGCATCTTCTTGTCCATTCCTTTCAACTTCAGCAACTCCTTGGGTGCTTCTCCCAAAATTAAAGCCATTTGCTTCAGGAGCAACTGATGTCCACAGTTTGTCCAGATCAACTTGTTAATCTTTTCCTTTTTCTTCAAAGCTGGTTCTGTACATACTGTCATCCATATCTTCATTTTAGATTTTAAATGACTTGATCATTTTCTCTAGATCAAACAGCCATTTGGGACCATCAGCATTGTTAAAATGATTTTCATTAAAAATTATGTCTAATGACTCAATGACCACCATGTGTTCCTTCACATAGACTCTGTAAGCCTTTGAATGAGATGAGTAGCCCACAAAGAAGCATTCCAGTGATTTGGACTGGAATTTGGTCAAATAGTCCTTTGTATTTAGGAGTGAGCATCTGCGTCCAAAAGGCTTTAAGAACTTCACATAAGGCTTTATTTTGAAGATAACCTCATATGGAGTCTTGTTTTGAGCCTTGTTCAGTAGAACCCTATTATGCACATAACATGCAGTATTGATTGCTTCTACCCGAAAGGTGACTGGCAGATTGGCATCAGCAATCATGGTCCTTGCAGCTTCAATTAATGTTCTGTTTCTTCTTTCTTCTACACCATTTTGTTCAGGAGTTCTAAGTGCACTATATTGTTGAAATATCCCCTTAGAAGTGCAGAATTCATCCATAATTCCATTCTTGAATTCTGTCCCATTATCACTTCTAATGACCTTCACCTTCCTTTCAAGCTGGTTTTCCATCTTTAGCACATAGGATCTGATCAGGTCTGGGGTTTCATCCTTGCTGCCCATGAAGTACACCCGAGTAAATCTTGAATAATCATCAGTCATTACCAGGCAGTATCTCTTCTTTCCAATACTTGGAACACTTACAGGACCAAATAGATCCATGTGTAACAGTTCCAATACCTCATCAATTGTGTTTATCATTTTGCTTTTATGTGAGGATTTATGTTGTTTTCCTTTTAGGCAAGATGTGCATTTTTCTTCCAATTTGAACTCTCTTGTGGGAAGACCAACAACATGTTCTCCCTTTACAAGTTTGTTCGTGTTCTTTAAGTTCACATGACACATCTTCCTATGCCATAGCTTTGTTTCATTTTCAGTTGCTTTGGACACAAAGCATGAACCACCTCTTGTAGTTGCAGTATTCATTCTTAGTTCATAGAGGTTGCCATTTTTTGGAGCCATCATCATTATCATTTCAGTTGGAATTACAAACTCAGGCTTCAAAATCAGGCAATGTTCATCATTGAAGGCTACCTTGTATCCTTTGTCACAAACTTGAGAAATGCCCAACAGATTGTATTGAAGTCCTTCAACATGTAGAACATTCTCAAAGGATACCTTGCCATTGGTGAGTGTTCCTCTTCCAACTATCTTTCCTCCATTCTTATCACTCCCAAAGGCAACTGGCCCTTCATATTTTCTTTCATAGTTAATCAGTGCACTCTTGTCACAAGTCATGTGCCTGGAACATCCACTGTCCACGTACCATAAATCATTGCTGTTCAAGAACTGTTCCTGCATATACACATAAAACAAGTTGGATACTGATTTACAAACTTCATCAGTTTGTAATTCAGTGTCAGTGGAAGATTCATCAGGAGTTGGAACTGGAACTGGAAGTGGATCTTCATACACAACTTCACATTCTTCATTTGTGTCTGAATTTGACCCATTCTTCACAACTTGTGATCTAACTAATTCTTCAGTCTGCTCAATCACATAGTTCTTTTCCTTAGTCACCTCCTTTTTAGTCTTCCATTGGAACCCTCTTGGTTCAAATCCCTGCTTCATCAGAAATTTCTCATCTCCATTGAGAACACCATGTCTAATCTTCTCTTTTCCTTTGTCACTAGACCTTCTATTCTTTGTAGGTTTGCTTGATACACTTGGTTCATCCTTGATCTTTAAAATTTGTTTCAGTCTCTTTTCAAGAACTGAAATCTTCTTTTCATCATCTGAATTGTCTTTATTCATTTAAATATCTTTGATACATTTTCTTGTATCCTTTCATATCAAACCCACAAACTATATCAGGAACCTCAAATTATTCCTCTTCAAACCAACAAGAGTCAGTGTGGTGACCATATGCATCACACTTCTTGCACCAAATTTTTGCATAACTCCCCATGTCCTAAAGCAATTGCTTGTCTTTAATTTTGTCACTTGGTTTGGGGAAATCAAAGCCTAGGGAGGTTTTAGGACATAGTGAATTGCTGAAGTCCATCTTGATTGGTTTGTTCAGATCAGGCTCCAGATGATATTTTTCTTTGACAAATACACCAGGTTTGAGCTTGGAGTGGGTTCTTGAACTGCTCCCTTTTCTTCTTTAACTGATCTTTTCCTTGGAACATAATCAACATCCCCAATATCAAATAACTCATGGTTAGAGAAAACTAGGTAAATTAGTGGATGTGACTGATCATATGAAGATTTCATAGTTTTTTCTATTCTTTTCTTGATAACAGGCTGTGGTCTTGCACATATGTCAAACACTACATGTTCTCTTCTCATCTTCTCATAGTGCTTTTTCAACTTTGGAGTCATCTTTGGTAGAAGAGAAATCTTATCACTTTTCTTTTTGCTTGATATTTTCTTCTTCTTGCTCTTAGATGACTTAGAGCTCCCACAACTGCAGTTACTGTCTTCACTGGAGTACTCACTCCACTTCTTCTCACCTTCAATCTTTTCATTTTTCTCAATCTCTTGCTTTTCACTCTGCTTTATAGCAAACTCTCCATCTTTATCCACAAATACATCAGCATACTACTTAACAAACTTAGCCTTATCATTAAAGACATTCTTGAATTGTTTAAGATACTCACTTCTGTTCTCCTTGTCTACCTTTAGTGGGTAGCTATCACAAAGAGGTGGTGGCACCTTTTTATACTTCTCTTCTTCAGTCATTTTATCAACATAACCCACAATATTGCCTGTAGAGACAAGATTCTTCAAGAATTCCATTTGTATCAGCAATTCAGCATTCTTCATTTTTTCTTCTGCATACATCTTCTTCAACCCTTCAATTTCAATTGTCATTCTTGATTGGGTTTGGTATGCCATCATGCAATCATCTTCAAGCCCATTGATTTGACTTTCATAAGCTGCTTCACTTGCTTCATAGACATTTAAGAAGACTTCCTTTCTTCCACACTCAGTTTTCCACTTTCCAATCTCCTGATTTAATTCATCAATGGTAATAAGAAGATCAGAAATTGAGATATCAGATTGTACCTGAGCATTTGAGGATTCAGCCTTGTCATGCACTTTGGACATGAATGCAACATTTGCCTTTTCCATTTCAGCTGCATGATTGCTCCAATCAAATTCTCCATCCTGTGGCACCCTAGTAACAGCTACATTTCCTTGATCTCTCTGCTGGTTCACATTGTTTTGAGTAGTTCTATTTTGATTTGAGTGAACCTGCATTTGATTGTTTCTTTGTGGTTGAAATGTTTGTTGCTGGGTTCTGTTCTGATTTTGATAGGGGTTTTGGTTGGAAATCTGATTTCTCTGCTGGAAGTTCTGATTCTAGTTCTGATAGAATTGATTCTAATTAACTTGATTGCCAACTTTCTTGGGCATGTTACACTCTCTAGCAAAATGACCTGGTTGTTGACAGTTATAACATATGGCCTTTGATTTATCAAACCAAATTCTTTCATTTGGTCCATTGAAACTTGTTCTGCTAGTTCTGTTATACAACCTTTTGCTTTTTAATGCCAACATAGCTGCCTGCCATTTTATTTCCATGTCCTCTAAATCATCAGCATCTATTTGTTCTAGATCTTCTTGCACAATGCTTGTGTTTATCAGATTCTTGGCTACAAAAGCATGATATGACTCAGTAAACATGGAAAATAATGCTTGATAATCTGTTCCTTGAGCATTATTGTTCTGCAAGAATGTTGACTCCCTATTTGCTGCAGAGGGAGTGTCATCTTTAATCAGTTGAACATTGAATCTTGATTGGCCACTGCAAGTTGAACTTGTGTCTGATGGTTCCTCAATAATAGGCTGCTGGGTCTTGATTGAGAGGTTGCCCATTGGTGCTACAAGAGCATTGTTCACTTGAAAGCTTGGCTTGTCCTCCCTAATCATATGGTTCTCTATCATCTCATGTTCTGCAGCCTTGAGAAAGGCAATCACATCATCTAACTTGAAGTTCGGAAAACTGGCCTTTTCTTTGATAAACTTTCTAGCAGTGTACCATTCTCCAAACAATGATGATAACAGCTTTTTGTTCAGCTCAAAGTCAGAGATTTGTAAATCAGTTGTTCTTATGTCGTTCACTATTGTCATAAACCTCTACAACACTGATTTCAGTCTTTCCCCATCCTTAAACTTGAACATGTCTAGTTGCTGCTTCAGTCTATCTTTCTTGATGTCTCTAAGTTCAGTATTCCCTTCAAACATTTTGATAACTGCATCATACATACCCTTTGCGGTCTTATGATGATTGACAGTTGTCAAAATTTCCCAAAAAAGCCCTAACTTTAGCATAGACAAAGCCTTATCGTCGTTTCTTCATTTTTAGCTCAACGGTGGCATTGTTGTTTGGAGCTGTTGAGGGAACATAGTTTCCTTCAGTGATGGAAGTCCAAAGCTATGGGTCGTTGTAGTTTACAGCTGCTTCGAAGAGCACCTTCCATTTGATGAAGTTTTCCTGTCCAAGCAACCTTGGAATCTTGTTGGTGGAAACTTCCTGGTTTTTCTATTTTATCAGATCTGAGATTTGTAGCAGTAAAAACAGAGTAAAGCCTCAAGCTTTATCACACACCTTCAGTCTCGTGGCCTTTAGCGAGCTTACTCAAGCTCTGATACCACTTGTCCGGACCGTGAATCGGGTGAAACCTTAAAAGGTTGACAAGAACACACCGACTCGATTACTCAAAAGCCTGTTGAATATCCCGGCGGAATCAGGATATCCAACCAGTGGGAATGAAAGAGTGTGAATAATAAACACAAAACAGTAATAGATAATCAATAAAAGCTCATTCAAAGACAAAGATTTACTGTATTAAATACATCATTAATGGAACAGTGAAAGGAATGTCTAGGGTTTCGTGTGACGGCGACGGCGGATGTATGAGAAAACAAAGAGAATATTCTTTTGAATGTTTTTCGTATTCAGTGTGTGCGCCAGCCTGTATTCCATCTGGAAATCTGTTTCCTAAAAGGTATCCTAGGATCCCTATTTATAGACCCTGACGTTCCTTCTAGAAGTTCCTAATCATTACATAATAAAATACAAAATAATACAAGTGTTGAGTCCTCGAGCAAGGTAACAATCTTGCTCGAGCAAACTCACTATGCTAGGTATGCTCGATGAGTGTCCTCGAGCATACTTTACTTAGAATATCTTCAGTGAAGATATTCCCTTCCAGCAGACTTCGTTCTTCTTGACTGGTCAATGCTTTGCTCGAACTAGTCCATCGAGCAAGCTCATTCTTCTTGATGTCTTCAGCTTTTCTTATTCAGCAATTTTTATCATGCTCGGATGTAAATCTTGCTCGGGAACTGAACTGTGCTCGAAGTCCTTGCTTTGATCACGTGACATCTTCTTATTGCATCCATGCTTGTCCCCATGTGCTCGTAACACTTGGTTAAAACTTGTATGATCAAGCTGTTTGCTCGATTGGCAATCCATGTTCGATAAAAGAATACTCCTGCTCGTTGAAGTGTAGCTTGCTCGAAGCCTTAACACTTAGAAGAATTAACCATTTAAGGTTCTGTAGACCTTGCTCGAAGTAGTAAAACCATGCTCGATCGTCTAGGCTTGCTCGAAGTCCATACTTAGCCATTTTCTGAGGAGGTTGAGAAGATTCCAATCTTCCTTATCAGAAATCCGACCCAACAATCTACTAAAATTAAGAGGATTAAAGATATTTTGAAAATGAGGCATAACCTCGGAATTCGTGTGTGTGCGCAATAGATAAATAAAATACAATACAATAAAATAATTACTCTAATTAAGCTGTAAACAATTAAATAGCACATAAGACAGTTTAGATAAGCACGTATAGGGTTCCTAACATATGTCTAGGACAATTTTTAACTATCTATCTTATAACCTTCGGCTCTAATACCAATCTGTCACACCCCAACCTAAGGCTAAAATGCCAGGGCGTGATCCGATTGCTCACAGCTCGAAGATACTATCATATATAAAATGTGACAATATCTAATTAATTATTTTAGTCAAACTATACACACATTATTCAATTACAACAAACAATTTAAAATACATGAATTTAAGCTCAAATAACGATTATATTGATTATATCTTGAGGTCTTGTCTACGTGTCCAAACTTCAATCTTCAATACAAGCAACCTGCATATGCATAGAAAATAGAGTTTTTGTCAACAACACATGTTGAGTGAGATGATCACCAATTTTGACACAACAAATAATATATATATATATATGATAGATAATTGATAAATGATAAGTGATAAATGCGCAAACCAACCATGTGATAGTACATCAATCAAATCATAACAAAACATGTATATAACCAAATCGTGCTAGTGTGTCAATGAATCGTTGCCAAGCGAATCGGGCATTGATTAGAATGACTAAAATTGTCGGTTTACCTTCGCCAAGCGAATCGGGCTCCGGTTACTAAGACGGTCGTGTAACGTCCTCGTTTCTGTAACAAGAGAATAAAATGTTATTGAATTAATTTAGTTATCGTATGTGTAGCGTTAATTAAATTAATTAAATAATATCTAGAAGTATGGATAATATTAAGAAAGGTTAATGGACTTGAGAGTGATTTTGGCCTAGAAGTCTTTAGGCTTAGCCTATTTAAACCCTAAAACCCTAGATTTTCCATCTTTATTATTCCACCATCATCATTCCAATCATTGGCACACACCTACACACAACACAACCTCCTGTATCAAACATTCCAAATCCAATCATCCATCCTAGATCTAGCTCAAACAAATCCAAAGAGGTAAATATTATATCATTCATTTTGTTCATACACTCGTTAAGATTATCAACACGTAACCGAGTCAAACCGACAATAAACGAATCGACATAGACGAACTAAGATAAATGAGTTTCAATCAAAATCAAATAACAATAACAATAATAATGGGTTTGACAAATGAACTTATGAAACTGACATAAGCATACCAAGTTTGCTTAAACTCTAAATAAACCGAGCTCGGCTCACGTGATACACGGCTTGGTGGGTTATAGTCGTGCTCGAATCGGACCAAGCTAGACGTGGGACCAACTATACGGGCTGCCTGTGAAGCCAAAAGAAACGTGGACCTTGCAGTTAGCCCTAGCCGGAACTGGGTCCGGGATCCGGCAATAGTGGAGTGCGGCTCCAGTGGGTAAGCGTGTAAACCCCTGCATGCCACTCATCGGAAGCCCCTAAGCGACTGGTTTATAACCCTCCTTCGTGCGAATTGCTTACAAAACCCGTATGCGAAGCGAATCCGAGAACTATTCGCGCGAAGAGAAACTGAGAAACAATTCACGCGAAGCGAAACTGAGAAACCATTCATGCGAAGCGAATCCGAGACCATTCGCGCGAAACGAAACTGAGAAACCAGTAACTCGAAGCGAAACTGAGAGAAGCCTTTCGTGCGAATAAGTTGTCGTGCGATTCAAACCCGTGTGAGATTCGTCTCGTGTGACTCAAATGAAACCCCATGCGACTGGTTGAATCTTCTTACGCGACTCGATTGAATGTGATTGATTTAAAACACGACCGGCCTCCTGTTCAACGTCACCCTGCATCGCCGGAGGTCAGGGAAGGGGGCGGCTGAGAAGAAGGAAGAAAGAAGTGAAAGGAAGAAAGAGATGGGGTGGGGAGGGTCTTGGTTTACAAAGATAGGGTTAGGGAGGGTGGATTGGTAATTTTACAATTATGTTTTATTAATAATAATAATAATAATAATAATAATAATAATAATAATAAAATGAAAGAATTATATGGATGCAAGGCTTAAACGGGACCCGAACCTGAGACCCGACTCGTCTAACGACCCGTGAACCGCCACAAATAAAGGGATGTGAGTTAAAGGTGAACCAAACACAAGAGCCGCTCGTTGAAGAAATGAAATTATTGATGGAGTTAAGTATATACCCGACACGACTCGAACCCGCTTAAGGACATTAACTTATAAACGCGTGAAGAATATGAACTAATAATAGAACAAGAATAATATATTTGTAAATATATAAATGAATATAATATAATAATAAGAACGTGAATTGAGAATAAGGAAACAAGTATAATAAATGCAAGTATAATATAAATAATAAATAAAGTTAAGTATAATAAATTAATAAGATCGGTTTAAGAAGGTTACATGTCAGTTCAGTTAACTCGAAGGTTAACCCCGCTAACTTTATAAGATAAGTAAAGAAGCAAATATAGAGATTAATACGTGTGTATTATTAACAGTTAGTTGGGCCCGGTTGAAGAAAGAAATTACTATTAATTCAGGGACGAATCGACTTCAGGTGAGTTCTAGTCCCCTTTTTCCTTTAAACGTTTTTGGGGTTGTATGCATACTCGTATGTGAAAAGAATAGATATATGTAATTGTAACTAACTTTATATATCTTATAAGGACGTGATTACCTATTAATTCATTAATATGTATTTAAATGTTTGAATGGTAGTTTATAGAATAGAAAGAGTTAGGAAGCAAGCCCTACTAATACTTGTGTAGAGTATATGAACGGAAAAGTACATGCACGAACACAATAAAGGAATAAAAGCCTATACTGTGTTCAGGCACGTGTTGTGATAGCAATGTGGTCTAATTATAGATACAACAAATTGATTGATTAGAATAATATGTATAACATGGTCCAGTTATGGATACTAGGGTGAGGTGGTCCAGTTATTGATACAACGAATAGGTGGTCCAGTTATGGATACAACGAATAGGTGGTCCAGTTATGGATACAACGAATAAGTGGTTCAGTTATGGATACAACGAATAGGTGGTCCAGTTATGGATACAATGATGGCTGGTCCTTATGGATACAATGAAAAGGTGGTCCAATTATGGATACTAAGTACAGTAGCAATTAATTATGTGTGCAAATGTAGTACGATTGCATGGCATGGTAACCTAAATGCATAAATATACGTTGTGTGAATGTATGGTCCAGCTATGGATACTATTTGTACGAGTAAAAGTCAGTGGATAGGACAAAAAGAAAGTAGGGGACAAGTTCTACCAAATACGTGCGTAGAATAATAATACGTATATTGATGTGAGTGAATGGTTGCATGTTCATGCGTAGAGCCTTCGGGCCTCATGCACGTGCAGCAAGTTAGGATGAAAAATCCCTTTAATTTGATATGGTTCGATTATGAGTAAGACTAGGAGGCTCAATTATGAGCAAGTACTTACGGGACTAGTTATAGACGAATATTACGACGCGTATAAATAAAGAATGTGATTTAATTATAATTCAAAATTTAATTAAAAGAAAGAAATGTTAGAACTCACTCAGCGTGTCGCTGACTTTTAGTATGCATGCAGGTATTATCGATGATGTGGCAAGCTTGAGGCGCATACGAGGCTATCCATATTGAAGGCCTAGTAAGAGATAGAAGTATTTTATAAAAAGTTTAAATTTCCGCTGAGATTCGTATAGACTTTCGCTGTAAAAAATTGAGTGTATGAGTAAATCCAACGCTAAAGTAGGGCACCCGGACTTGGGGCCTTACAGGTTGTATGATCATACTAATGAAAATCCAAGACTTGATAGAATACAAACACACTTAAACAAATAGCAATTCGCAAATAGTATTTAATTGATACAACACACAATGATCATGTTTGCGATTGTCTGAGATATATATATGACAGAAAATATGAATAAGTAGGCATATGTCCCCAACACGTTTGAAAACAGTGTATAAAAAGGAGAATGATCAAACTCACCTTAGATTAAAGACAGGTGAGTATAATTAAGAATAAGCGAGTCAACGAATAAGCGAGTCGTCCAATACGTGTCAAACGATATAACTAATCAGAATCTGAAACTTTGTGATATGAAACTATAAATAAAAACGAACTTAATGCCGCTGGAATCAATCCAAACGGATGAGTAGAACTCTAGTTATGTTGTATTTAAGATTTAAGCGAGCTGGTACTGACCAGAATCCGAACAGCGAGTCGGAAGTCGGGTTTTGGTTAGTAGCCTTAGAATTTCGTTATGAGAATAAAATTTGTCTAGACCGAACATTGAATCTGACCAGAAGTATGAGAAAACGTTAAGTCAAACTAGTTGACTATTTTGCCCTAAAACGAGTTTTAAACTATTTGACCAGTCAACACCCTTCAACTACCAAAATTGATTGAAGGTTATTGACTAGGGAATGTATATGAATGATTTCTATGTTTACAACTTACCCGGAAAGTGAAAGGATTAAGAGAAACGATGAGTCAAAGGTTGGTGCATAAGCAAAATCAAACTTCAAGGCTCGTATCTTCAAGTAAAATGTAAAAAACTGAAGGATATGGTGATGGTCATAAAAGGTGACGGCTGGGAAGGCTCCTCTAGGGTTTAGGGATGATTTGTGATAGGAAATTATGATGTGTTTATATAGAGATTACAAAAGCAAACCATATTTAGTATCTTTACTCGTTTAGGAAACCGAATAAGAGTTTAATGATCAAATCAAAGAAATAAGTTGTAGATTTCGTGCATGATCTGTAATTTATAAATATGGACTTGTATTTTAGTTATAATCCTTTTCTTGGACTTTAATTTACTCGATTTATGCCAAAAATAAGCTATTTAATGAGAAAATCTAGTACAACAATTATCAAAATTTGGCTTGGACACCAAGAAAACAAAATTGGACTAGCTATAACATTTCTTGGAGTTTAAGTTTCGTTAATTTAATCGAAAATAGGAAATAATTGACAAAATTAGTCCCTTTAGTTCCCGAAAATGCGATTTTTAACCGTTTTAAGTGATTTTAAAGGTTTCTAAGAATTATTTGGCATGATTGAAAGTTATGGAAATATAAAATAAGTTAAACCAAGATAAATACAAGTTTTAATCAGTTCAAAAGATCCGAATTACATTCTCAAATCGGTTGAAACAAATACGAAAAATCCGATATGTTACAATAAATAACATAAGGAGATGATCGACTACACGAAGGTTGCACTTGAAACGCTCTTGCATCTTTATTTTTCTATTTTAAACCATTATATGTTATTCAAAGGACCCAATATTATTGATGATATATACTCATAAATGTTATATAATCATATCCTAAAAAGTCCATAATTTTATTTCATCAAAATCCTTTTCAAAATCGTTAAAACATTACTTCTAGCAATGTTTCAGTTTTGACATTAGATCTAGCCGTCAAATAAAGGGGTATATCTTGTTCATAACAAACTGAAAAAGTGCAATACGGATTCTATGATAGGCTTCATTGAAATTCGGTTTTAACCATTATTTTTACGAACAGACTAGACCGAACAAATCTTTAAAGTCAGATCTTGATGCTTATATTAGCGCGATCGTGCACACTAGTACTAAACCAACTCTCCTATGTAAAACTTAACAAAGGTTTAGTAAAACTAAACATTAAAGGCCCGGTTTCATGCAAAATCCGTTTCATGTTGTGCTTAACCGCATTTTGTAAAATATAACTTAAACTCCCGAACCCAAGCCTTGTTTTTTATGAACTTTTATACCATTTAAATCTCATCTTTAAGACTCATTATTAACTCAAGGTTTTGCAATCTAGGACACGCACGTTAAACCGTCGGCTCGCTTTCTTGAAGATTATTATTATTATTATTCTAAGTTTTCTTCATCGACATCACTATTTACCAACTGAGTAATTTCATCCCCGTTTTCACTTTTATACCTTGGGGGTAGCTTGCATACTTACTCAAACAAAATGATTTAATGATCCTCAAACCGCAAACTCTTGTTTATGTGTTACTTAGAATAATTACTCGGTTGTGTGTTATATGTCTCATATGATTAATTGCTAAATGTTTATTGCTTTTGTTGGTTGGCCTCATTCTCATCCTCAATAAGTATGATCATACGCTCCTCGTAATTTGGTAGATTTTTACCTATTAGAAAGGAGTCTCATTTACTTATGATTCATATACCGCAATTGTTGTTATTATTTACGGTTTCGCATAAGAGTTGTGGATTTTGCCACGTATTATATATATACAAAAATCATGGAATTGCTCACCAACATTCGTGCTAACAAAATATATTTTATGCAACGCTACAGGTTTGATTATTGGTTGATTGCAGATTGAAGACGTTATTTTCATTTTGGACCATTAGGATTATTAGCAAAATGAACTATTTATTTTTTCTTATATTTTGTTGTATTTGTATGAACAAGTTGTGTTGTTTTTTATACTAAATGAAATGAATTTTTTGTTTAAATATTGATACTTTAATAGTGTCGTGTGCATTGAAACAATCACGTCGCGCCCCGACATGTTCCACCGCTTTTGGTCGGGGTGTGACACAAGCTTTTACCAAAGTGACTTCTTCGATCGAATTCCACACGGCAACCTTATCTCTAACCGGTGGTTCAAAGGTATCTTTAGTGGCGCACTTTTTCAACTTCTTCTTCGCAGGTTTGGCTTGGGTTACGGGTTCGTCTTGGGTTTCTGGTACCACCTTTTGAACATCTTCTTTGCTTTGAAGGGTTGAACGACCTTTTTGTTCGAGGTATGCTTTATACTTGAGTCATTCGTCGAAAGCTTAAACCGCATGTTGCGTTACCTCCGGGATCAGGTTAGAGTTAGGATCCATTTTTAGAGTTGTAGAAGAGAATGTGTAGAAGAGTAGAGCAATAGAAAGTGTTTTGGTTAATTTGGTATGTTGTTTTGGTTTTGAAAATGATTTATATTTATAAAATTAATTGATTTTTTAAACTAGTTGTTGCATGCCCTGGACCCACCACTATTTTGCAAAATGAGCCACGTGACCATGATTCAGCAGCTCGGTTGGGGGGAGGGATTTACTGGTCTCATGCGAGGAAGGGTTCAGGCACGTCGAATCACTCACTGGCCTCCATAAGTGTATACAAATTGGCCTAACCAATATATTGCATCTAAATCTTCTATTTTTTAAATAATTTAACATCTATATAATGATTTTTATTACAATAAAACAATAATCAAACACGTATAGAAAAAAAAATATACAAACGACTTTATTTATTCAATACTGAGACTTAGTCTTCACTTTAACTATTATCCATACTTAAAGATCATGTTAACAGTGAATTGAATATATATAATGATTTTTATTACAATAAAACAATAATCAAACACGTATAGAAAAAAAATATACAAGCAACTTTATTTAATCAATACTGAGAGTTAGTTTTCACTTTAACTATTATCTACTTAAAGATTATATTAACAATTAATTGAATATAACCCAAATTGCAATGAATTGAGCGGTGCATGCTTTCTAATAAAAAATCAACCTAAAGAATAAAGATGAATTTGGCTAACTTTAAACAATGAAGACAAATAAACTTATGATATACATTTTCTTATTTGTATTCTATTTAAGGGTTATTATTATAGTTAATATTCGCCTCCAACATGCATAAAGCATCAAACCTCCTCATGGTCCTTGAAGAAACACTAATCGACCCCGGCAGATTACGGATAATCTGGGGGTTAAATAGATGTTTCCCACGAGGGTTAGGTCCGGCAAAGATGGTTGTTCTTTTGATGACATGCAAAACAGACACCATGAGCTCGTCACTGAGAAGGAGGGGGGTACCTCCTTGTGACCACCCTCCAGCGTGAGAATCAGACTAGATTGCTCTTGAATATAAGTGTATATTAAGAGAAATGACTAGAGCAGATATCAGATAATATATGAAGATATAAGATAAGATATGATACCGTTCCAAGGTGTTGGAGTATTTATAGCCGAAGGTAGGTGTCTAAGAAGGTACAGCCGGCTGTATAATATTCATTTTCTACCAACTGTGGGCTACGCACGTGCCGTGCTGGTGGTTGGTGGATAGGCAGCGGCTGATAGTGACATGGCCGGCTGTGTACTATTCCTTTTCCACCAACTGCAGGCTATGTACGTGCCACGACAAGGGTTGGTGATTAGGCAGCGGCTGATAGTGACATTAAGTACTAGAGCGTGCTGCTCGTCGTACTGTTGTCAGTGAGCTGTCGCAGCTTTGGTCAGATCTTTTGTCCATACCTTGGCAGGTATAGTACAAAAGGCCCTCCAGTAGCGTACGGACTGGTTCATTTGGGCGGGAGAATTCCCGGCTTTGGGCGGGAGTATTCCCGGCTTGCTCATTCCCTCTTCAGGTGACATTACTGAATTATTTGAGAGTTAGTGCCTTGTGCGTGTAGCCTTGCTGTTAGTGCGGGTAGCCTTCCCTGATGGCTAGTATCCGCAGCTGCTGGAACAGGCGGAGTACGTCACCATTGGGAGGCTTTTCCTGCGGGAACAGCTTGCGTATTGCGCGTAAAGACGTCATCTCTCTGAGCATGGTTGGTCCTGCGGATCCAGTTGGTCTTTGCGCAGACGTCCCTCTTAAGGTGAGTCTTGCGAGTTCAACTGAGCAGACGTCCCTCTTCGAGGTGAGTCTTGCGGGTCCAACTGGGCTCTGCTGGGACCTACCTCTTCAAGTCCCCCCAATCCAATGTTCTTCTCATGAATTGTTAATAAGTGAGGTGAACTTTTGGACTTAAGCAAAGGGTTTTGAAAAGGGTTTAGTTTTAAGGTTTTCCATGGGGATTCTTCCCGCGGAAGTCCTAATGTCACGTGCAGAAATTCCCGACTTTTCTGCTTGATCTTTGGGTATGATGCGGGTACGTCTGTAACCTCCTCGCAAGTCAGGAGCGTTGAGTACCACTTGTGTAGATTCTCCATGAGGTTTTGGTAGTTTTAAACATAGTGATCAATTATGTTAAACAACCAATTCCATCTTGGAGCTTCAAACAATCTAGTTCTCAACGTTCCCGCTATGCGGGGATGTTATTTCCGTTTCCGCAAGCATGGCCCAGAAGATCCTTCTTGGTTTCAATTCCCTGCGAGTGCTAAGTATGTGAAGGGTTTTGCCTTGACACTGTACCCGCACTCGTCATATAGTTACTTTACTTCCAAGGTATTCTTGGCTTCAATTCCCTGCGGGTGCTAAGTATGTGAAGGGTTTTGCCTTGACACTGTACCCGCACCTGTCTTATAGTTACTTGGTTGCCAAGGTAAGGGGGTATAGTCCCGCTTACTTTTGAATCTTTTTGACTTGCGTTATAAACGTTATATGACTTGCTCATGCATATTATAGCTTAATTTGGCAATTTTCCAAGTTTTTTGAATAAGTTAACCTTTCGACGCGCGGTTGTCAATAGGTTAATGTTCAGTTTCCTCTATCATGGTTGTGCGGGTAGGACCGTCACTTTCATTTAGTAGGATGACCAAACTTTACCTATAACTGACCTGCGTGAAGGTTTTCCTCATCTTTTCCTTAGAAACTTTTGCCGTTTTTTGTGTTTATGCGGGTTTTACCGCCGTCCACACGCAACGACTTCCCCACTTATTTATGCGGCGAATACCGGCATATCAGTGTTTTGAATAAGTTAAACCTTTCAACGCGCGGTTGTCAATAGGTTAATGTTCAGTTTCCTCTATCATGATTGTGCGGGTAGGACCGTCACTTTCATTTAGTGGGATGACCAAACTTTACCTATAACTGACCTGCGTGAAGGTTGTCCTTATTTCTTAGAAATTTTTGCCGTTTTTTGTGTTTATGCGGGTTTTTCCGCCGTCCACACGCAACGACTTCCTTTCACACTTATTTATGCGGTGAATACCGGCATATCAGTGTGGAAAGTTCACAAGTATAAATGTAAGACCATCAGCGTCAATGTGATAAGGAGAATCATTTCCATTAGAAGTGGCTCTGGGCCTTTTCTTTACAAGTTTGGAATTGATCTGCATGCAACCTGTGTAATTGAACTCCCTTCCATGTTCTTGGGATGGGGGTGTCATCGAGCCTTTCGAGCCGATATTCACCTGGTTCGGAATCTCGTTGTTTACGCAGTATGTAGTCTCCAACATTGAAGCTGCAGTTTCATTCGTGTTTTCCCCAACTGGGGTTCTACACGCATTAGCCTGCTCAGCGTTCATTACGCCACGAGGTGCGTGAGTTTCCCATCTCTGACAAATGCTTCGACGATGTCCTTCAAGTCTAAGCATTCCTCGGTGGTGTGGCCTCTTGTCCTGTGAAAGTCACAGAATTTGCTTTGATCAGCGTTTGGACGCTGTCGGATAATTGGAGCCTCTGGCCATGGGAGCCTCTCGGTGGCGAATATCTCGGTGACGCTTTTGGTGAGTGGCGTCCATCTGGAGTTCCGGTTCGACGACTGCATGTTATCCTTTCCGCCTAACCGAGGGCGAGAGCTGGATGAGGTGTCAAAGTTTACCCTTGACTGCCAAATGCATAGCTTCCTCTTTTTGTTTAGTCGGGCGGTGAGGACGTTGTTTTCTCTTGTTTTCTGGGTGTAGAGGTTTGTGCTCTGGGGAAGATCTCTACCCAGTTGCTTTTCCGTTTCCGCGAAGCGTTTAGCTGCTGTCATGATGGCATCCCACGTGGATGGCATGCCGTCTTTACCCGTTAAGGTGCGGATGAGCTCTGGGTCCTTCGCGCCCTGGATGAAAGCAGCGCGAACAAGATCTTCGCTAATAGTGCCTAGACTTAGCTTCTTTGAATTGAAGCGCGTGATGAAGTCTAGTAAAGACTCATCTTTCTCTCGGATGCAGTTGAGGATCGTCCATTGCTCTTTGGTATACTTTCTTTGTTGACTGAAGTGTTGGCTGAACTTCTGCTGGAAGTCCGCCCAATCGTAGATGTGGTGGACAGGTAGACGGTCAAACCACGCTCTGGCTGCTCCAACCAGCGTCATCTGGAACATATAACACCACGTGGGTTATGAATCTGTTCAAATGATCGTCTGGGTCGGATATACCATCATAAGTGCCGATGTTGGACATCTGTTTGGCACTTCTCGGGGCGATTGCTTCCGCAATGTCCCTTGCAAACTTGGACGTTCCCGCATTTGCAGCAGTTGGTCTAAAGGTTTTGGAGAAGTCACGTGGGTTTCCCCCCGCGTTCCTTGGTTTGAAGGTTTCTTCGAAATTCCTTCTCGGTTGGAAGTCCGTTTCCTTACGCTTCCCTTTCGCCCTATGGCGAGGGTTTGCGCCGATGTCGGATTCCTCCTGATCATCGTCCGAGTACTCGCACTCACTGCTCATGTTGAGCTGTTGTCGAGTGCTTCCAAATTCGTCAGCCTGTTGGATGGAACGTAAGCGTTCGTCCAACTCAGCTTGGAATTCCTTCTGACGTGCTTCCGCTCACGCTTTAACTTGTTCAAGTGTTTGGCGGGGGAGACTCGTCTGTTGTCTTTCCACCTGGGTATCAATGAATCCCAGGGGATGATTGTTTACTGCACTTGCCCCGGCTTGGGTAACCGGGGTAGTGTTCGTAAAATTTACTGCACTTGCCCCGGCTTGAGTAACCGGGGTAGTGTTCGTAAAATTTGTGTACTCGCCGGTGTTCCTCCCAGTAGCTGGGGTTGTGATTACCGGGGTTTCTTGGTCACTTACTGGCCTCGGGACCGGAGTAACGTTAACCATCTTTCCAGAAGTTTTGAAAAAACTGAAAAAGAATAAGTTCTAGCTTTTATGCACGGATGGCGCCAATGAAGAAACACTAATCGACCCCCGGCAGATTACGGATAATCTGGGGGTTAAATAGATGTTTCCCACGAGGGTTAGGTCCGGCAAAGATGGTTGTTCTTCTGATGACCTGCAAAACAGACACCGTGAGCTCGTCACTGAGAATGGGGGGGGGGGGGTACCTCCTTGTGACCACCCTCCGGCGTGAGAATCAGACTAGATTGCTCTTGAATATAAGTGTATATTAAGAGAAATGACTAGAGCAGATATCAGATAATATATGAAGATATAAGATAAGATATGATACCGTTCCAAGGTGTTGGAGTATTTATAGCCGAAGGTAGGTGTCCAAGAAGGTACAGCCGGCTGTATAATATTCCTTTTCTACCAACTGTGGGCTACGCACGTGCCGTGCTGGTGGTTGGTGGATAGGCAGCGGCTGATAGTGACATGGCCGGCTGTGTACTATTCCTTTTCCACCAACTGCAGGCTATGTACGTGCCACGACAAGGGTTGGTGAGTAGGCAGCGGCTGATAGTGACATTAAGTACTAGAGCGTGCTGCTCGTCGTACTGTTGTCAGTGAGCTGTTGCAGCTTTGGTCAGATCTTTTGTCCATACCTTGGCAGGTATAGTACAAAAGGTCCTCCAGTAGCGTATGGACTGGCTCATTTGGGCGGGAGAATTCCCGGCTTTGGGCGGGAGTATTCCCGGCTTGCTCATTCCCTCTTCAGGTGACATTACTGAATTATTTGAGAGTTAGTGCCTTGTGCGTGTAGCCTTGCTGTTAGTGCGGGTAGCCTTCCCTGATGGCTAGTATCCGCAGCTGCGGGAACAGGCGGAGTACGTCACCACTGGGAGGCTTTTCCTGCGGGAACAGCTTGCGTACTGCGCGTAAGGACGTCATCTCTCTGAGCATGGTTGGTCCTGCGGATCCAGTTGGTCTTTGCGCAGACGTCCCTCTTAAGGTGAGTCTTGCGAGTTCAACTGCGCAGACGTCCCTCTTCGAGGTGAGTCTTGCGGGTCTAACTGGGCTCTGCTGGGACCTACCTATTCAGTCCTACTTTGTTCTAACTCATCCAAGAACTCATTCTAGAAATAGTAACCATAATGAATTTCAACCTTGTTCTATTTGCGGACCAACCCATCAAATGAAAGTGCATTCATACCTTGCATAGTTCATCATAAACAGTTTTACAACATGACAGACACTCTAATTAACAATTTTGTACCCAAGATGTTCAAGTATACCTTTCCTTATACAAAATAACATTAACACGTTGCAGTTTTCATGCTTTAATTATACCGAAAAAAGAAAATCCATTGAATATAACAAGATTAGAGTAGAAAGACTATAGAAATGAAAATTACATACAACAAGATTGCAAGTTTTACCTTTGTCATTTGCTTTCATACAACAAAACCACAATAGGGTTGTACTAGGTTTTTTTTAATGCATACAACAAAACCTCATTCTTTTTTTTACCTTTTGTTGGTTTGGTTTCATAGGTTGGAAGGGTTTAAATGTTTGTATTTACAAACTTTAAAAAAAAATTAGGCATCAAGATATGAAACAAAAATAAGAGAACATTTACCAAATTTATTAGAAAGATATTAATATTATAAGTCCACACACGCATTTAATCTCTTTTATTTCCAAAAAGAAAATATTCCAATTTATTTTATGAAAACAATACATTTGTTTTTGTTAACCTATAGCATTTATATTTTATTTCGTATTTAAATATTTTTATAACTCGTTACAACGTCATTCATTAATTTTGAATCACCCATTTGACTGGCAAACAGATGAAAAAGACTACTCAATAATCATTTTGGTTACCAAAAACACCGTCTATTTGGTAATGTATAGATAAAAAGTCTTTACGAGTCTTTATAACGTATTGAAGTTGTAATACATGTATGTATAAAGCAAGCACCTTTTCTTTGGATCAGGACAACAACACAGAGTTTATACTTGCATTTTTTTTTATATTAGACTATATGTTATGTGAGGGGTGAAACATGCAATGTGAAAGAGGAAAATGGGCTTTCACATTTAATACAAATTGCGTGTATTATGATGAGGTAAAATGTGACTAAGGGAGAATTTGAGTGAGATGACATTGTATTATTGGCATGCAAAATTAATGATGGGGCCAAGAGAGGGGCAACGCTTGTCACACTGGTCATGAAAATATAGTGGAAAATGGTTTTCACGTATAATATAAAAGTTGTGTGTGTTATGATGAGGTAAAATATGACTATTGATGAATTAAAATAAGGTGACGTTATATAATTTACATGAGGAACAATGATGAGGTCAAAATAGAGGCGACACCCGCCGCTATGGTGGTCACGAATATACGAGCAACACCCTTTCACACCAAGCATGTTGTCATGTTGTCGCCAAATGCCTCCTCCGTGACTTCATACTTTAAAGCCCCATAACACCTGATCTCATGTATCATACCATGAAAAACATACAAAACTAAATACACATATAATTGAGGGACTGGTTTTGTAACTTACCCCAAGTCCCAAAGTGAAAGATGATTATTAACATGTAATAAAAAAGTAAATAATAATGATAAGGTTTTGTGTGATTAATTCCAAAAATACATGCCATAAAACGACGACGTAAGGCATAAATCATATTAACCAAACCCTTAACGTTTTCCAATGCAACAACAACATTAACAAACGCCGGATCCACGACGATTCTCTTTACTCTCTCTCTCTCTCTCTCCATACAATAATAATATTATTAATAATAATAATAATCTGCACTTTATTTCTCTTCCAGATTTTACCCATTTACTCTACTCTCTCTCTCTCAATGCAACCAATTCCTTCACCATTTCTTCTGGGTTTTTAACACATTCCAAAACCATGCCGGAGCAAATAATATTATCATCCTTATCAGACAATGTCACCACCAAAAAGAAGAAATCCGACGACGAAACTGACTCTTTAGTCTCCACCCACCGGAGCAGATCTCACTCCACCTCCGGCCGCCGTGTGACCCCAACAACCACCCTAGAAAAACGCTTAAAAAACGGCGATCTCTACATCGGCAGCTTCTCCGCCAACGTACCTCACGGATCCGGTAAGTACTTATGGTCCGACGGCTGTATGTACGAAGGCGAGTGGAAACGCGGGAAAGCTTCCGGCAAGGGTAGGTTCTCGTGGCCGTCCGGTGCCACCTACGAAGGCGAGTTTAAGTCCGGCCGGATGGAGGGTTCCGGCACCTTCACCGGATTCGACGGCCACACGTACCGCGGCGCGTGGCTGGCTGACCGGAAACACGGCTACGGCGTTAAACATTACAGTAACGGCGATTACTACGATGGCACGTGGCGGCGGAATTTACAAGACGGTAACGGCCGTTATGTTTGGAAGAACGGGAATGAGTATGTTGGTGAGTGGAGGAACGGCGTTATTAACGGAAGGGGTGTTTTTATTTGGGCTAACGGAAACCGTTATGACGGGAATTGGGAGAATGGTGTTCTGAAAGGTGACGGGATATACACGTGGCCCGACGGCGGGTGTTATGTCGGTAACTGGACTAGCGGAAATGATGATAACCTTAACGGAACATTTTACCCAGGCGATAATAATAATAATAATAGCAATAATAATAAGTTAGGGTTTAGTCATAAGCTTACTGCGCCATTTTTGGATGATGGGTTTTCGGTTTCGACGGGGCGAAAGCGGTCGTCGGTCGATGGATCTCGAGGGAGTTTAACCGAAAGGAGTTTTCCGAGGATTTGTATTTGGGAGTCTGATGGTGAAGCTGGGGATATTACTTGTGATATTATTGATAATGCAGAGGCTACGATGTTGTATAGGGATTCCATGGGGTTGGGTGGGCATGAGATCAGGCAGTTTCGGAGGAACCCGTGTTGTTTTAATGGCAGTGAGGCGAAGAAGCCCGGACAGATGATTTCGAAAGGGCATAAGAATTATGATTTGATGCTGAATCTCCAATTGGGTATCAGGTAAAATAAGTTCATTTGTTGAACAATTTTATGAATTCGAATAATTTGTGTGTGTGAGTGATGAAGGTTTATGGTTTGTTATAGGTATTCTGTTGGGAAACATGCTTCGGTGATACGAGACCTAAAGACGACTGATTTTGACCCAAAAGAAAAATTTTGGACTCGGTTTCCACCGGAAGGAACGAAGCTTACGCCACCGCATCAATCGGGAGAATTTCGGTGGAAAGATTATTGTCCGATTGTGTTTAGGTAATTTTTAAGTTTAATTCAGCTGCTTGAATATTGAATTTGTTATTAATGTTTCTATTTTGTTGATGAATTGTTAATGTATTTAGACGTTTGCGCGAGTTGTTTCAAGTGGATCCTGCTGATTATATGTTAGCAATTTGTGGGAATGATGCGCTTCGTGAGCTTTCGTCACCTGGGAAAAGTGGGAGCTTTTTTTATTTAACGCAGGACGATCGGTTTATGATCAAAACTGTTAAAAAGTCAGAAGTCAAGGTATATGTTAAGATATTCGATCTTGATTGATTGTTTCTCATAATTCAACACTTGGTGCATTTTTGTTTGAAACTAAAGTTTGGATCTTGATTGATATCAGGTTTTAATTAAAATGCTGCCAAGTTATTACCAGCACGTTTGTCGTTACGAGAATTCTCTCGTCACAAAGTTTTTTGGTGTCCATTGTGTCAAACCTGTCGGTGGCGTTAAGGTAATTTAATATGCGGTTTGAATGGTTTAGGGTTTTTTGGAGTTTGGTTTTGCAAGTGATTACAATGTTTCTATTTTAATGTCATGTAGACTCGGTTTATTGTTATGGGGAATCTATTTTGCTCCGAGTATCGAATCCATAGAAGATTCGATCTTAAAGGATCATCTCACGGGCGCACAACCGATAAACCCGAGGAAGAAATCGACGAAACCACCACACTTAAAGATCTTGACCTCAACTATGTGTTTCGTCTTCAAGAAAATTGGTTTAAAGAACTAATCAAGTTAGTATAATTTATTAGTTTTCAGCTTTATGCGGATTATATTAACTCATTTAGCTTGCATATTTGTTTGTTTTATGTGTTTTCAGACAAATAAACCGAGATTGTGAGTTTTTAGAGGCTGAGAAAATAATGGATTATAGTCTTTTAGTTGGCATGCACTTTCGCCAAGATAATACCGGTGACAAAATGGGATTATCACCATTTTTATTGAGAAATGGTAATTGTTTTTTTTTTATAATTATATTTAGTGCTTATAATTAATTAATGCCATTTTAGGAAAGAGTGATTCATACCAAAATGAAAAGTTTATGCGAGGATGTCGGTTTCTTGAAGCAGAATTACAAGACATGGATCGTGTTTTGTCTGGCCGGTATGTTTTCGTGTTGTCACATGTCTAAATTAAATTTTATAACTTTCTCATTGAATTTTCGGTTTAATTGGCTTATAATTGTGACATTGCATTGGTGGTTGATAAGTTTTAATGGTCTTTTAAGTTGACAACCGTTTTTTAATAATGGTGTTTTGATTATGGTAGTTGGGAAATTTATAATTTGATGTAGTTTCGTTAGACAAGGTTTGTTCGTGGGGACCTCTTATGTATTATTATGGTCTTCTAATTGCATATCGTGACACATGTTCCTGTTTTTGCCTTTGACTTTGACCGTTTCTTGTCATATTTGCCAAAAACAATTCTGGACATGCTCTTCTTGATCCATATGGCGTATGGGTAGTCGTTGACTTTACCTAAATTCATGTCTAAGTATTATTATTGTCTTCTAATTGTGTTTCTTGACACCTATTCGTGTTAGCTTTGACTTTGACCTTATCTATTAAATTAGCCACATTTAATCCTTGAAGTACTCTTATTGATCCATATGTCATATGGGTATGGTTGATACTTGATACTATCTAAATTAACATATAAAGTATTTTTATGGTCTTCTAATTGTATTTCTTGACACATATTCATGTTTCGGTTTTGACTTTGACTTTATCCTGTAAATGCTCTTCTTGATCCATATGGCATACGAGTAGCGGTTGGTATCTTCTAAATTCATTCAAAAGTGTTTCTATTGTCATCTAATTGCATTTCTTGACGGATGTTTGCGTTTTGACTCTGACTTTTTAAACTAAAATTTGTCAAAAATAGTCTTTTAAATGATATTCTTAATCCATATGTCATATGGGTCATGGTTAATATCATCTAAATTCATATATATAGTGTTATTATGGCTTTCTAATTCCATTTCTTGACATATGCTCATGTTTTGGCTTTGGCTTTGCCAAAAATATTCTTTTAGATGTTATATTTGGTACATATGGCATATGGGTGGGTAATGGTTGAAATCATCTAAATTTATATTTTGTCAAATTTGCCAAATATAATCATTTAAATAAAATATACATGATCCATATGGCATATGGGTGATGGTTTGACTTTATCTACATACATGGTTGTTACTACATTGGTATTTTTTTTAATAAAAAAATTTGTCAAAAATAGTCTTTTAAATGATATTCTTAATCCATATGTCATATGGGTCATGGTTAATATCATCTAAATTCATATATATAGTGTTATTATGGCTTTCTAATTCCATTTCTTGACATATGCTCATGTTTTGGCTTTGGCTTTGCCAAAAATATTCTTTTAGATGTTATATTTGGTACATATGGCATATGGGTGGGTAATGGTTGAAATCATCTAAATTTATATTTTGTCAAATTTGCCAAATATAATCATTTAAATAAAATATACATGATCCATATGGCATATGGGTGATGGTTTGACTTTATCTACATACATGGTTGTTACTACATTGGTATTTTTTTTAATAAAAAAATTTGTCAAAAATAGTCTTTTAAATGATATTCTTAATCCATATGTCATATGGGTCATGGTTAATATCATCTAAATTCATATATATAGTGTTATTATGGCTTTCTAATTCCATTTCTTGACATATGCTCATGTTTTGGCTTTGGCTTTGGCTTTGCCAAAAATACTCTTTTAGATGTTATATTTGGTACATATGGCATATGGGTGGGTAATGGTTGAAATCATCTAAATTTATATTTTGTCAAATTTGCCAAATATAATCATTTAAATAAAATATACATGATCCATATGGCATATGGGTGATGGTTTGACTTTATCTACATACATGGTTGTTACTACATTGGTATTTTTTTTAATAAAAAAGTGTTATATTTCTTTATTAGGAAACCGTTGATCAGATTGGGAGCAAATATGCCAGCTAGAGCGGAGAGAATGGGCAGGAGGAGTGATTTTGACCAATATACCCCTGGTGGATTCAACCTGTTGACACCTTCAAGAACCGGTGAAACATACGAGGTAGTTCTCTACTTTGGAATCATCGACATTTTACAAGATTACGATATCAGCAAGAAGCTTGAACATGCATACAAATCCTTACAAGCGGACCCAACGTCCATCTCGGCTGTGGATCCAAAGCTTTATTCCAAACGGTTTCGTGATTTCATAGGCAGAATCTTTGTTGAAGACAGATGATCGTTCGGTTCGGCTGATAAAAGATTCAATCAAACCATTTGCTCGTCATTTGTTCGTGTTGACTTGTTGAAAAGTCAACAAGCTTGGAACGGAGTCGGGTCACCGGTTGTTTGTGTACATGTTGGGTGAGGGGGGATTGGATTATTATTGTTATGTGTTATTTTCTTGAATTGTTTTCCTTGAAATTTTTGTGGGTAGCAAGGAATGAATATGTGAAGAAAATGAAAAGTTAAAAAAAAAAAGAAGGTTATAGGGAGTTTGGGAATAAGTGAAAGTGTACAGGGTGTTGTTAATAGAGTGAGAAATGAAATGGTGGATATTTTGGTGGTAATTTGACAGTTTTATATATTGGAAGGTTAATTTTTGTAAGTTTATGTTTGGAAGGGCAATTTGGTAATTTGGGTAAGTTATAGGGAGGACCAGAACAGGGATGTGTGGTTGAATGACTTTTGCTTTTGTGTTGGGAGGGGGGCACAGAAGTCTGCATAAAAAGATGTGAAAGCAAATTGGCCAAAATTTGAAACATGTATGTTGGGTGGTAAATTTACCATCTACACCATTTAGCTTTTTTATTAATTATAATCGCCAATATATTTATATATATGGTTATGTTATGAATTATTGATGAATGCCATAACATTATTGATGGATGACACATTTGTCAAACATCTTTAGTCACACGAACATTCCAAATGAAATATAATAGTTGAGATTGTCGGTAGATTTACTTTTGAATAGTAGATTTGATATTATAAATAGCATGTATTTGTAACGAAGTTATCCATCCCGGTAGAACTAACAATTCACATATATCTCTTCACTCTCTTGTCTCTTAGATATAATAAAGTTCAATTATTACTTCAATAATCTTGTTATAATTAGAGCTAATATTATAACACGTTATCAGTACGAGCTGCTTATATCCTAACCAAGAAAGGTAATAGACACAAAGGTATCTACATAAGCATCATAAACACTTCTTTAATTATGTACATTAGATATATATCTATGCATATACATATACTAACTAATATACTGAGTAATAGCAATAATGTGTATAAACATTGTTATTAAAATTTGATAACTATTCTAACTTTTATTTATATATGCACACTAATATCTCATTTAGAAGTTACATTTATTTACACTAAAAATTCTATTCTTATTATTGTGCATACTAATTATATATATTTTATAAAATAAACTGTATTTAATATCTTATTTATTATCTTACTTTAAAATAATTAATATTATATATTATATATATACACACAAACGGTAATGTTACCGTTATAAACGGTAATATAACCGTTGTAAAAGCAGATTCGGTCATCTAAAGGAAGTTTTACTTCCTACTTCTAGAGATGAATGGAACAGTCTTAGGTTCCAAGATTTTAAGAGGGTAAATGATTACACCTCTGCTTTATACCGAATTTGTTCAAAGCTAGAATTTTGTGGGTATCCCGTAACAGAGGAAGAAAAGTTAGAGAAAACTTTCTCCACGTTTCATGCATCAAATATAAACTTGCAAACACATTATCGTTTGCATAATTTTAAGAGATACTCTGATCTAAATGCATTACTCC
Organism: Bidens hawaiensis; assembly: GCF_021521415.1. Classification (NCBI taxonomy): domain Eukaryota; kingdom Viridiplantae; phylum Streptophyta; class Magnoliopsida; order Asterales; family Asteraceae; genus Bidens; species Bidens hawaiensis. The sequence continues at coordinate 90,203 of NW_027505517.1, read as the reverse complement.
TTGTAGCAGAGAAAAATAATGAATTATTGATGAAAAATCATCAATCTCGTCCCACGGGTTCATTAGCAATACCAGAAGCACATGTTGCTCACAAATGTTCTCATAAAAATTCTGATCATAAATGGGAACAAAGTCGAGGACGAGGCCGTGGACGTGGACGTGGTCATTTTGACAAAAGGCATTTTAATGATCGTAAGCATCCATTCAAATGGAACAATAACTCTTACGGTCGTGGTCGTGGTCGTAACCAGAGAGCCAATAATTAACATGTCCCACACAATACCAATTCCAACCACCAAAATAAATGGAATGAAGCTGGTAGGTCCGAAAACAATGGCACTTCATGTTTTAGATGTGGAAGTACAAACCACTGGGCAAAGGCTTGTCGCACAGCTCCACATCTGTGTGAACTGTACCAAGTCTCTCTAAAAGGAAAAGAGAAAGAAGTGAAACATGTTGATAACTTTAATAATATCAATGCTGAGCTGAGCGTTGAAGACTTTGGGGTAGAACTTTGAAACAAAGTTGCTTGACTACTATAATTAGATGCAGTTATTAAGTGTGTTCTCATTATCTTTAATTATGTAGTTCCTCTTTCATGTACTACTTGTGTTTCAATTAAATAAAGTTCTTATTAAAATATCATATGTCTTCGTTATACACTTATTTTTTTTCTTAATATTTTTCAAGATTTAAAATGAAAATCACCGGAGCACAAGATCAAACAAATGAAGAAGATATATGTATAGCGGATAGTGGAGCCACGCATACTATACTTAGATCTAAAAAATATTTTTATAAACTGAAACCAACAAAAGGGATCATCAATACAATATCAGGTCCTACAAACTTGATAGAAGGAGTGGGAAAAGCTAATTTAGCATTACCAAATGGTACAAAGCTCAAAATAGAAAATGCTTTATTTTCACCAAAATCAACAAGAAATTTGTTGAGTTTCAGAAACATATATCATAATGGATATGATACTCAGTCAAGGACTGTTAGTAATGAAAAATATTTGCATATCATAAGCAAAGATCTAATATTGGAAAAATTGCCAATGCTCCATTCTGGTTTGCATTATACATATATAAATGTGCCTCAAGCACATATGGCAGTCAAAGAAAATTGTTGCGATTCTGGTATCATAAACTTATGGCATGACAGATTAGGCCATCCAGGATCCACAATGATGAAAAGGATCATTGAAAATACACATGGGCATCCACTGAAAGGTCAAAAGATCCACAAAATAGATAAAACGCCTCAATGTACATCTTGTTCTCTTGGAAAATTAATTACAAGGCCTTCGCCATTAAAAGTCGATAAATAAACACCAATGTTTCTTGAAAGAATTCAAGGTGACATATGTGGACCAATTCATCCACCATGTGGACCATTTAGATACTTCATGGTCTTAATAGACGCATCCAGCAGATGGTCTAATATCTCTTTATTATCGACTCGTCGTAATGTTGCTTTTGCAAAATTTCTTGCTCAAATTATCAAATTACGTGCACATTTTCCGGATTATACCATTAAAAGAGTAAGGCTTGATAATGCGGGAGAATTTACATCACATGCTTTTGATGATTATTGCATGTCTGTGGGGATTGTTGTAGAACACCCTGTTGCTCATGTACACACACAAAATGGCTTAGCCGAGTCGTTGATCAAACTCCTACAGCTAATAGCTAGACCATTAATAATGAGGACAAAACTCCCTGTTTCTATTTGGGGTCATGCAATTATGCATGCTGGATCCTTAATCCGCGTAAGACCAAGTGCAAATCATAAATACTCTCCCACACAACTTGTTTCTGGAAATGAGCCAAATATCTCTCATCTTAGAATTTTTGGTTGTGCTGTGTATGTTCCTATTGCACCACCACAACGCACAAAAATGGGTCCCCAAAGAAGGTTGGGAATATATGTTGGATATGAAACATCTTCCATCATAAGATACCTTGAACCTTTAACAGGTGATGTATTTACAGCACGTTTTGCTGATTGTCATTTTAACGAGACAATGTTCCCGACATTAGGGGGAGAAATGAAAAAGCAAGAAAGAGATATATCATGGTATGTGCCATCATTGTTACACCTAGACCCAAGATCAAAACAAAGTGAGACAGAGGTTCAAAAAATAATACATCTACAAGAAATTGCAAATCAGTTACCTGATGCATTTACTGATATAAACAGGGTCACTAAATCTCATATACCAGCTGCTAATGCTCCAGCTCGAGTTGAGATTCCAAGCAAGCAAAACCATAATAATGCACCTCATGAATCTCAAAAACGTTTAAAACGTGGAAGGCCAATCGGTTCAAAGGATAAAAATCCTCGAAAAAGAAAGGGTTCTGAGAAGGATACTGACCCTAAGGAAGGAATGATTGACAGAACCTTCCCTCAGGAAAGAATAAATGATATAACATTTCATCAGGAAGAAATAAATGATTCCAATAAAGAATTGTCAATAAACTATGGTAAATCACATATAATGTGGGATCGAGATGAAATGGAAAATATTGATGATATATTTTTATTCTGTGGCAAGCGATATCATGGAAGAAAATGACGACCCTGAACCAAAATCTGTAGATGATTGTAAAAATCGACAAGATTGGAACAAATGGAAAGATGCTATGCAAGCTGAATTAAACTCACTAAACAATCGAAAGGTTTTTGGACCTATTGTCATTACACCAAAGTCAATGAAACCTGTAGGATATAAATGGGTTTTTGTGAGAAAACGAAATGAGAAAAATGAAGTTACAAGATATAAAGCAAGACTTGTAGCTCAAGGTTTTTCTCAGAGGCCAGGAATTGACTATGAAGAAACGTATTCTCCTGTCATGGATGCTATTACGTTTAGATATTTAATCAGCTTAGAAGTCTCTAAAAATTTAGAGATGCGCCTTATGGATGTTGTCACAGCTTACTTGTATGGATCACTAGATAGTGATATCTATATGAAAATTCCCGAAGGATTTAAACTCCCCGAAGCAATAAGCTCAAAGCCTAAGGAAATGTATTCCATCAAATTACAAAGATCCTTGTATGGACTGAAACAATCTGAAAGGATGTGGTACAATCGTTTGAGTGATTATTTGATAAGCAAAGGATACACAAATAATCTTATTTGTCCATGTGTCTTCATCAAGAAGACAACATCAGGATATGTGATCATAGCTGTGTATGTTGACGATCTAAATTTAATTGGGACACAAAAAGAAATTAATGAAGCAATTGCTCTTTTAAAGAAAGAATTCGAAATGAAAGATCTTGGAAAAACCAAATATTGTCTTGGTTTACAAATTGAGCATATGCATAATGGGATACTTGTGCATCAGTCAACTTATACTGAGAAACTCTTAAAACGTTTCAATATGGACAAAGCAAATCCTTTAAGCACACCGATGGCTGTTAGATCACTCAATGTTGACAATGATCCATTTCGTCCTTGCGAAGATAATGAAGAGATTCTTGGTCCCGAAGTACCATACCTCAGTGCAATTGGAGCACTTATGTATCTTACTAACTGTACAAGACCTGACATTTCTTTTGCAGTTAATTTATTGGCAAGATTCAGTTCATCCCCTACTAAAAGACATTGGAATGGCATTAAACATATTTTTCGGTATTTAAAAGGAACTGTTGATTTAGGTTTATTTTATCCTAACGATTCAAAAGAATGGTTAGTTGGTTATGCAGATGCAGGTTATTTATCTGATCCCCATAAAGCAAAATCTCAAACTGGATATGTATTTAAGAATGGAGGAACTGCGATTTCATGGCGTTCTCAGAAACAAACACTCATTGCAACATCTTCAAATCATGCTGAAGTCATTGCATTGCATGAAGCTTCAAGAGAATGTGTATGGTTAAGATCTATGTCACGACACATATTGATTTCTTGTGGACTAGAGAAAGATCGAATTCCAACTCCTATCTATGAAGATAATGCAGCTTGTGTCACGCAAATGAAGGAAGGATATATCAAAAGTGACAGAACAAAGCATATACCACCAAGATACTTTGAGTATACTCGAGACCTTATTAAAGACAATCAGGTTGAAATGAGATATGTCCAGTCCAGCAACAACTCAGCTGATCTTTTCACAAAAGCACTTCCCACAGCAACATTCAGGAAACATGTTCATGATATTGGCATGCGCCATGTACGAACAATGTAACGACCTGCAATTTGAGGGGGAGCTATATACTGCACTCTTTTTCCCTTAACTAAAGTTTTTTCCCATTGGGTTTTCCTTTAGCAAGGTTTTTAATGAGGCAGTACTTCAAGACCCCGAAGTTTTGAAATGGTGTCATCCAAGGGGGAGTGTTATGAATTATTGATGAATGCTATAACATTATTGATGGATGACACATTTGTCAAACATCTTTAGTCACACGAACACTCCAAATGAAATATAATAGTTGAGATTGTCGGTAGATTTACTTTTTGAATAGTAGATTTGATATTATAAATAGCATGTATTTGTAACGAAGTTATCCATCCCGGTAGAACTAACAATTCACATATATCTCTTCACTCTCTTGTCTCTTAGATATAATAAAGTTCAATTATTACTTCAATAATCTTGTTATAATTAGAGCTAATATTATAACAAGTTATTTTTTTTGAAGATTTGTTTTGTATATAACTTTCCAATAAAGGCTGAGGTCTTTACGATCTTCGGTTTGATTACGAGGGCGTTCGAATTTTATAATCAGTGGGTGAGTTTTTTTGGAGTTGGAGATAACTTGGAGGCACTTATGGGATTTATACGGTTGAATTGGGCCAGCTGGTGATGACTTTTTGCTATTGGGGCATCTTGTATGGAGTATCTAGACAATTCTCTGTTTGTCGACCGTTAAACGATATGGCATTTCAAAATTCGTAATTTTAACTAAAAGCAATTGTAACTCATTTTTATTGATAATTTTTCCTTTTAAATCATAATATTGAGAGTTTTACTTTTCATAGTCACAAAAGTGAAAAGTTTGCATTGTTGATTATGGCACTAGGCCTAAACTTGTTATAACATAAATTGACCTCTTGTAACCGGTAAAACTAAGCTAAAAATAGATTTTATGGCAATCTTGAGTCTCGACCATTAGTCATTTTAAAAAGAATAATGAAATATGTACTCGAAATTGAAACTTATTTTTTTCCTTTTATTTTGTTTTTTTTAATGCAATATATATGCAATGTTCTTTTGAAAGTAATTTTATAAACGCAAGGGTTAGCGTTCAAAAATCTTAGAGGTCTATCGAAATGCTCTAATATATGGTACATACAAAAGTAAAAACTGTAGTGTCAGTTACCCACATTCTATATAGTGCATCCATCCATGCATACATACATAAACATAATTTGAGATTTAGAAAGTTTAAGGATAAAGGTTGGTTGCTAGTACCACCTCCTTTACTCAAAAGTATGATATAATACATCATTAGTAAGGGTTAAACGTACATAACAATTGTAAAGTTGTAATGAAAATACGCTCAAACACTGTAGTTTTTAAATCATGACGTAACATAGAGTTAGCTGATTTTTAAGTCAATATTCATTAAGAGGCTAATCAAACGTAGACCACCCCCTTTTTTCCTAATCGGTGCACAATGAATACATGAAGCTACTACGAGACACAAGTTATGCTCCCATGAGTCCCATCTTTTGATTAATAGAAAGCAATGCACAAAACAACTAGCATAAGTAGTTGGACAAGGTATTATGAACTAATAATGAACAACAATTGATCTTGTAATCATAAGGACTTTTGTTACGTTTGATCATCATTGATCTATTTTAAACGATGCTTCCAAAGTTTAAACTCTCACCAGTTTGATAAATGATAGTCTTTACCACCACTTTACAACCCTGGGACACCCCTTCGAGAGCATTACCATCATTGATAAAAAAACATCTACATAAAAAGATTTTTCTATGTATATTTTTATACAAGTTATAAACTAGTGATAGAGACCGTCTAAACTTCATGCCTGCTACTGCAAACCAAAGTAGTATATCATTTCCGTCTCATAAACGTGATGAAGACATATGATACACGAGTTTATTTGATGTATCTATTAAATTTTGACAGCTAAGAGCATTCTCAATCCGTTTTCTAAAATTATGTGAGGGGGATTTGCAAATTATACAGTATGGTTATGATTGTTTGTGAGTAGAGAAGAGAGAATATGTTATACGAGAAAGTTAAATTTGATGTCCCACTATAGAAACTGTATACTTTTTTTATATTTTCATGTAGTTTTGAGTGAAAGAGAGATAAAATATGATATTAAAAGTATAAAAAATATTATTTAATTAAACAGAATAATACAGTATTTTTTATAGTAATGATATAATATATATGGACATGTAGTAAGAAACGGGCTGGGAATGCTCTAACTACTACCAGAAGCACGGAACCTAAACTTGTTTGATTGTTATACGTGTATAACATGATTTTAAACCAACATAGTTAGGATCGGTTAAAGTATCTTTAAGCTTAAAAAAGTGAGACAACAGTGGATTTAACTCAACTCATACCAATAAACATAATTATTTTTTTAATATAAAGGTGGAACAACTCTGCACAAAATATATCTTTTGATTTAGTGTGTTAAAAATATTAGAATATGTCCAGATAGATGATGTGTGTTGGTGCTGGGACATGGGACGTGACAGCACGTCTGTATCCTGTAGAAAGGGTGGGGGCTATTCGGTCATTTCCAGTAACCCGGTGGGACCCACAAGGAGGGGTAAAAGTGTAAATAATAGGAAACATGGTGGGTGGCTATGAGCAACTTTGTTGACCAAGGTATCACCTCTGTTTTCGTGTCTTATGCTTTCAGAGATCCGAAGCATGGGTCTGAATCTGAAAAATATCCATGGACTTGTCATTTGTGATATAATAAAATTGTTTACTTATTTTGGGAAATACGAAGACTTTGTAACTTTTTTATATAAAATAATTGAAACTTTATTGATAACTCAAATAACACATGATATAAATAATATAATATGGGCATATGACTAATAATTTAGATTATAAATATTATAGGATAGTATTTATTTAGGTTTTTATATTAAGTTATGAAAGTCAAATGATTATATGATATAATTAAGAGGTTGTTCGGTCACTGAAACTAGCTAGAAGAAATTTTTATATGGATTATATTCTTTTACATAATTGATTTGTTGAGTTCATTGAAATTAAAATCTGAATTTAAAGGTTGACATGCTTGGTCGAGAATAAATTGAAACGGAATCCTTGCAATTCTTTCATGTAAAAGAACTTAGCTATCCTTTTAAATAGTGAATGGAATTCAACCAAAGGAATTCAAATTTGTCATATCGTAACATTGTCGCTGTCATCATCACCACATACACAAATATCGCTTTAATTCATCATGGACTGGTTTTCAGTTCAAGAGTCCCCTATTGTGTTGATGCCCCTATCTTAATGCTTTGAAAAAGGCGTGACTCATTAAATGAAAGACGCTAACCGAATAGTTAGAGATGCCGCAAGCAAAGATCACATAGCCTAATTAACTGCAAGTTGAATAAGCTATGACTCTCTTTAGATCGTTCTGTAATATTCCAGTCGCCGCCGCCACCTCCCTTTGTTTCTTTCTTCATGTTTCACTTGTTCGTCTTTAATTGTGCATGGCCTTGACTATGCGTCTAAGTATTAGAGATAGATGGTGTTAGAGTGTAACTTAACCTGAGAAACTTGTTTGGGCTTTTAGCCCAAATGCTAGGTCAAACAATATGCACATCTTTATACTTAAATAAAACTCAAGTTAATAATTGTAATGGGCCTAATGGCACTCCTACGGTTCAGATCCAAGTCTTTATGAATTATGATCAAGAACAAAGTAATAAACATAAGAAGATCATGATACATGTACTGATGTAAGCCTTTAACTTAGAGTTAGATTGAAGCATATATATGTCTCCTCAATGATGCTAACAAGTCAGCTCATGAACCCAACGACAGAAATTGGACCACAAAAAATTCAAACTACTAGTGAGTCAGTGGACATTATTATTATTATTATTATTATTATTATTATTATTATTATTATTATTATTGTAAATTCTAATTCAATATCTGATTTTTTTCTTATTTCTTTTTTATTCTCTCACAAGGGGCCATCATTCAGGGCCATCCTTTTTAACAAGAACCTGACCCGATAAATTAGTAGACTCGTTTTACAGAACCCCCAAGGTCACTTAGTTGGTTCAGTAGTTGGATGTGTTTTTGGCAATTTGGGTTAATCCAGTTAACCTGACGTAGTTCAAAAATCAAATCTGATTTTTCCTAGGTAATTAAGATGGTTGTTTCGTTTGATTCTATTTAATATTTATATGATTTAACTCTTAGTGTTTGATAGCTTTCCATTTTTACTCTAGAGTTATGTTAAGAGTGTTGATACTTGATAGTTTGATTGGTAAATAAAACATGCACAATGATATAGTTATAACCATATTTTCTCTACTCTCATTTGTGGGCCAAATTTAATAAAGCCAGCACATCCTACCAAATTGAAGTTTGTTGTATCACTTTGCCCACCAAATTGTAGCTCTTTCATAACTTGTTACTTAACCCAAAACCCGATATAACCCGACTGGCTAACTCAATAAATACGAGAACCATAAAATCCAAATCATATAGAATGGGATAATATTTTGTATATCTTCCGGTCCTTTTAGCGTATCTTGTTTCCTTATTTTTTTTGTTTTTGCCTTTACATAAAAAAACTTGTAATCCCAAAATCCGAATAAGAAAAAAAAATAGACACCACCAGAATTTTTGCACTCGAGCAACCAGTTTTCTTCATGGTATCAGACCAGGCATCACGCCGCTCAACCTAGCGAAAAGAAAAATTCGTCGGTGTTCCTTTTTCCGGTAACAACCGCCATGACAGAAACAAAAGAGAAAACAGAGAAACCTAAAGCCAAGGTAGCATTTGACAATGCAGAGGATATCCTTATACCCGGCTTGAACTATGCCCAATATCAACAATTTCTTGGTATATTTGCTGCAAAGGGTGCATCAACTGAGAACTAAATTTCATCTATCGCCAACATGGCAGGTACGTTAGGTTATAGCAACAGATGGGTTGTGGATTCGGGCGCCACCGATCACATAACTCATAGGTTGGATTTAATTTGATAATGATCTAAAAAGGACCAACGGAATGCCAGTTATGATACCTAATGGTTCATACATTCCGGTTGAAGGGAAAGGTTCATGCACCCTACCTAACGGAATACAAATCAACAATGTTTTACACGTTCCAAAATTCACTTGTTGCCATTTGTCTGTTAGTAGATTATCCCAGGATTTAGAATGTGCTGTTATGTTTTTCCCTGATTTTCGTACAATGCAAGATTCGAAATCAAGGAAGTTGATAGGTGTTGGAAAATGCAAGCAAGGTCTCTATGAGATGAGTATGGTGGGGAGCGAGAGGAAAGCAATGACAGTTGCTTTTGATATTTGGCATAAATGCTTGGGGCATGCCTTAAGTGAGAAACTTTCTAACTTTGATTTTGTTAAAGACACTTCTCTAAAAAGCGGTGATATGGTTTGTGATTCGTGTGCTAAGGCTAAACACACCAGGTCTCCTTTCCCTATTAGTTCCATTAAAACTAAAGATTGTTTTGAATTGTTGCATTGTGATATATGGGGGAAGATACCGAACTACATCTCTCACACGAGCAAACTATTTTCTAACCATTGTAGATGATTATAGTCGCTCGGTTTGGGTTTTCCTTTTAAAACACAAGCATGAAGCCAGTGACTTTCTGATTGGCTTTCATAGAATGGTTAAAACTCAATTTGACAAGACCGTTAAACGGATACGGTGTGACAACGGTGGTGAGTTCACCTCAAACCGTATGGCTAGTTTCTACACTGAACATGGGATTTTGCTTGAAACTACGTGCCCACACACACCACAACAAAATGGTGTGGTGGAAAGAAAACATCGTCACTGGCTTGAAACCGTGAAGGCATTGAAATTTGAAGCTAAACTGCCTTCGAGGTTTTGGGGCGAATGTATTTTAACAGCAGCCTACATCATTAATCGGCTACCATCAAAGACCATAGGAAACAAGGCGCCATATGAATTTGTTTTTAATCAAAAACCAGACTAAGAACACATGAAAGTTTTTGGGTGTCTTGCGTACTATCGCAATATCGAAACAAGAGGAGATAAGTTCGAGGAAAGGGGGAAACCAGGAATATTCTTGGGCTATCCACAAGGAACCAAGGGTTTCAAAATTTTCGATTTCAATAAAAATAAAATTATTGTGTCTAGAGATGTTCGCTTTGTCAAACATGTTTTTTTCAAGTGAAACAACCAAAGCTCTCGAATGCGAGGAAGAACCAGAAATATTTGAATTTCCACCTTGGTATTATGATGAAGATGAAAGCCAAGCTCAACGTACCAGTTGCATTCAGAATGAAGTAGACAAAAATAATAATGTGCATGAAGAAAATGAGCACATGCAAGAAAATGAGTTGATGCAAGAAAATGAAACCATGGAAAGTCAAAACGAAAACCCAGATCCTAACTTTGTGCGAGCTCCCAATTGGCCTCAACCCAACATTGATGCAAATAATAATCAGCCCAACACTGATGCAAATAAGAATGAGTTTCAGCACTGATGAAACAAACAACAATGGGTTGCAGCCCACTGTAACCAAGGAAGCGCCCACCAGGGAAAAGAGAGAACGAGTTCGGTCCAAATGGCTTGATGGATTCGAGGTTGAGCTCCCACCTTCTATTGACCATGCCTTACCTACCTCCAACTAAACCCCCTCAACGGTACATAGTATAACAAATTATATTTCTTATAATAAATTCTTAAAAACTCACAAAGCTTTTTTATCGGTCATCACTTCGCATGATGAGCCCAAAACTTTTAAGCAAGCTACGCTTAACGAGAATTGGAGAGACGCCATGAAAAGAGAAATAAAGGCTCTTGAATTAAATGGGACTTGGACTATTGAGGAACTTCCAGAGGGAAAGAGAGTTACAGATTCTAAATGGGTCTATAAAGTGAAGTAAAACCAAATGGAGAAGTGGAAAGGTACAAGGCGATATTGGTAGCAAGAGGGTTTACACAATTGGAGGGTATTGATTTCCATGATACCTTTGGTCACGTGGCAAAGTTAGTGAACGTCCGTACGCTGCTCGCCATTACGGTCAAGAAAAATTGGATAATTCACCAACTTGATGTCAATAACGCCTTCTTACATGGCTATTTGAACGAGGAAGTTTACATGAAGATTACTCAAGTGTTTGAGAAAGGAAAAGAACATAAAGTTTGTAGGCTTAGAAAGTCCCTTTATGGCCTAAAACAAGCCTCTAGGAACTGGTATAAAAACTTCACTTTGGTTCTTCTTGAAGTTGGTTTCAAGGAATCAAGGGCAGATCATTCCCTCTTTACTTTTCGAAATGGAGACGTTTTTCTGGCAGCCCTTATATACGTTGATGATGTAATTCTCGAAATGGAGACGTTTTTTTGCCACCAAAATAAGCGAAATTAAGGTTTGGTTCTTAGTCAAAGAAAGTACATTCTCGTATTCTAGAAGATAGTGGAATGTTGGGCTGCCGACCTAGTGCTTTCCCAATGGGACATGATTTGAAGCTTAGCAAAGGTGATGAAGAAGAACGAGTTGATGCTGGCCAATATCGTCGCCTAGTAGGAAGATTGCTTTACCTACAAGTGACTAGACCAGATATTACCCACTCAGTAAATGTTTTGAGTCAATTCGTGGCTGATCCCCTACAGAGCCACATGGATGCCGTCACGAGAGTTTTACGTTACTTGAAAGCTACTCCGGGGCAAGGAATCCTTCTACCAAAACCTGGAGTAACGAATCTGGTGGCATATTCTGATTCAGACTGGCTTAGGTGTCCGGACACCAGAAGATCCAGTACAAGTTATCTGTTACTGACTGGAGGGGCACCGGCCTCTTGGAAATCCAAGAAACAATCCTTAGTATCACGATCTTCCGCTGAAGTCGAATATAGAGCGATGGCAACGACTGTGAGTGAAGTATTATGGATGCATTGGCTCCTATGGGAACTTGGTGTTAACCAAATAGGTCCGACTACCATTTTTTGTGATAATCTAGCTGTAAAGCATATCGCCAATAATCCTGTCTTTCATGAGCAGACAAAACATGTAGAAATGGATTGCTATTTTGTGCGGGAACGGGTAGAGTCCAAAGAAGTTGAACCACTGCACATCAATACCAAGCACCAAATTGCTGACTTGTTTACTAAACCTCTTGGCGCTCGGCAACTAAAACTCCTATTGAACAAATTGGGCATTTGTGATCTTCATGCTCCAACTTGAGGGGGAATATAGAATGGGATAATATTTTATATGTATTCCCATCCTTTTAGCATATCTTGTTTCCTTATATTTTTTTTGTTTTTTCTTTTACATAAAAAAACTCTTGTAATCCTAAAATCTGTACAAGAAAAAAAATAGAGACACCACCAGAATTTTTGCACTCGAGCTACCAGTTTTCTTCAAATCTAGAATGCTTCATATACTTTAGTTTTTAATGAATTTATGTTGAAATCACTAGGGGCGCTATATTCGGACGTCGTATGATTTAAGGGTTTCTTCACCCCTAACAAACTTAGAGGTTCCACATTAGTGAAGTAAGAGTATTCTTAGCTCAAGCTAATTTATATTATAATTTTTATTGGTTTTAAGTTTATCTAATTACCAAAAGTAACGCAAAAACACTAATATCACCCATATGGATTTTGTGCTCACAAGTAATTGAAGCATTGGTGGCCTTAAAATTTATAAGGAAATTATACATATAACCTGAAACACAAAGAAAAACATAAATTTTGATTCTGCTAGGAGCAAACCAGGCATGTGGAATGAATAGGTAAACATTGTAAACTATAGAGAATATCGTGAATGCTTGCCTCTGTATGGCATTCCAATATGCAATCTTCTATACTAAACTATATATATTGGGAATATTATCCAAATAATATACATTAAGACACCCCCTCAGTCGTAGCAGAAAGCGGATGAACGCAAAGACTAGATTTAAACTTCAGAAAGAGTGGTCGAGGCAGTCCTTTAGTGATGATATCGGCATACTGGTAATCTGCTGGCAGCTTGGCACATGAAGAATGTAAGGCCCCTGACCCGGGTGCCCTACTTTCACGCTGGTTGGGTTTACTCATTCACATAATTCGTAAAATCAGAGTTAATTAAAACATTTCGCGGAAATAAACGTCATTCATTCTTACATAACATAAACATCTTGTCTTAAAATAACAAAACATAAGTCTTAAACATAAAACATAAACGACACGGGGTCCTCTATATAGCGATGTCAGTTGATGTGGTCTAAAATATACATATTATTATATAAATATTCCTTACTTTTAATTACTTTTGAGCCAAGTTTTTATTGAATATTATTAATATTTGGTTCACATGCGAGTTTATTGGTTTCAAGTGACAATGAGCTAAAATGGAGCACTTTTCCTAAACTTGAGATCGACAAACGAAGGGTCAAGCATATGTTATATATTACTAACTAATTATTATATGTAGTATCCTTAAAAAAAAGAAAAAGATAATAATAATAATAATTCATTCATGACGGTGGGACATTATGATTTTGATTCTTTTTACTTATTTATTTATGTATTTTCTTTGCAAGTCAATGTCTCGTCAAATTTTGTGACACGATTATGTTTATTATTATTATCTTTTTATTTTATTAAGCCCACAAAAAAGAATTATTGAAAGAATGAAGGCCCACTAGTTGGGTAGGTCTAAACGAGTCCACAAAAGATTATTTAAGTTTTTTTTGACGGCATTATTGTGGGGAGAGCTAGAAAATAATCGGCCGCCACTTGATATTATAATTACTATTCTCTTGGAGCGAGGGCAGCTTGATTGAAACAGGAAGTGTACGCAACAATTAAAAGAAGACTTTGAACGGAAGCTAGAGATTATTATTCGTGGCTGGGAGAGCCAGACGCAATTACATCCTTATTATTTGGTTGGATTTTAATATTTTTATTATGAACTTGGGTGTTGAACCAAATTATTTTATTTTCTTGAGCATGATTATTGGCTAAAACCATTTAGTTGCTTAGGCTTTGAATGAATATTTGTTGAGTTTTGGTTTGCTTGTCGGTTTTATTGGTTATTGGTGTTGGACTAATATTACTGTAATAGACTTTTTGATGCTTTTAAGATGAATATGCGTACTTATTATTAATTTACTTTTATTCAATTGTTCCATATGTGTCTTTGTGAATGTCTTTCATGTGTAGACGCATATTAGGTTACCTACTGTGTGTTCGTAACTAGTTTATGGTTTATAGTCAACATAATCCATAGGAACTAATTTTTTGAGGGTTTAGAGATTTTAAGTGTTCTACCTATCTTGAGACTGAGAGGTAATAGATAGTTGGGGTTGTCTTATTCATTAGGCGGTTTGAGTATAGATTACACGAGAGTGGATTTCCCCCTTATTTGTCTTTTGATTTTTGCTATCATAAGTCTTTTTGAACACCTTTAGGTTACTCCTTACGTCCCTTACACTCCCGGATGTATTGTGATTAGTGAGACTGAGAGGTGATCTAGTCATTAGAGTACTTTAATATTGTTGGAGAGACTGAGAGGTAATCCAACCAACCGATTTGCGTCATACGTCCCTTAGGTATTCCTTTTAGGTGACACCCAGAGAATGATCAGGGATCCACTAGGATGTCTAGGGCGTCGTATCTTTAGATCCCGGTTCCATCACAGTTTCCATAGCCGATAAGCATCCAAGATTCACAAATAGGATTTAAAGCCTAGGTAACGTCTTTCTTATTAGTGTTTTCCTCTAAGTCTTAGACTTCTAAGTTTAATTTATTAATTCACTTTAGCTTAATTAATTAGTCTAAGTAATAATTAGTTTTAAAATAAAATAAATAAAAGTCTAAAAACAAATCTTTTTCTTTATTATTCATTTATTTAGCTTTTAGAATCTAGTTCGTTAATTTAATTAGTGTCTCTGGGGTTCGATATTCCCGAACTTCCCATAGCTATTCTACACCCGATAGGTACACTTGCCTGTTGCTAGTGGTTTGGTTTAGGGAATTCTAGGTTTTTATTACTCGTTGTGCTAGGTTGATCTATTGCATTATTTTTATATACCACTTTTAGTCACATCACCTGTCTTCCTCGTATTGCCACGTGTCCTCATCAAGCAACTTGTCTCATTCTACTTACCTGCGTGCATACTAAAAGTCAGCTACGCTGAGTGAGTTCTAGTTAATTAACATATATTACATTCACTTTCTTACCAATATACGTCCGAAGATACGTATTAATACTTACCTGTTCGTCTATCATTCAATCATACATACATACATTCATACATTCATACTTCTTGCTGACCACATACCTCAGATACTATAAAGATCGGGTCCTCACTTACCTTGGATATTATAAGGGTCCAGACCCTGCATACCTCGGAATTAATAAGGATCCGGGGTCCTACATACCTTGGATATCCTCAGAGTCCAGTCCTACTTACCTTGGATATTATCAGGGTCCAGTGTCCTACATACCTCGGTTATTATTAGGGCTCGGTGCCCTCTAACATACCATTCCTTTCTACTTTCGTTATATTTTCTTTCTACTTCTTTCAATCATAACTAATATAACAACTACGTGCATACTAGTTAAACAATCCATATCATTCACATTCATACGCAAACATATATCTAATATACACTTACCATTTAAGTTAAGTGTATAAGTCTAAACACATCGCAGTATGCACACAGCCCCTAAAACATAACACATAAAAGGGGCTAGAACTCACCTGGATCCTGTTACGTTCACCGTTAATAGTAATTCCCTTCCTGAGCTGTGCGTGGCTAACTGTTTAATAATGTACACATATTAATCCTCTATAATCACTTGTCATTCATTTTCTTAAGTTAACAGGTTTAACCTTTTAAGTTAACCGAAACGACATGTATCCTTCTTTAACCGTTCATATTAATTTAATATACTTTAAATCCTCATTTATCGCCACTATATATTTATTATATCCACTTCACTATTATTAACTCATGTCATTGATGTGTTTATGAATTAACGTCGTTAAGTGAGTTCGGGTTCGTGTCTGGTCTACACCTAACTTCATTAGAGATTTCACTTCGTTAACGGGTGGGCTCTTGTGTTTGGTTCATCTTCAACTCACATTCCTTTATTTGGGGCGGGTCACGGGTCTTTAAACGAGTCGGGTCGCGGGTCTCACTCGGGTCAGGTCTCGGGTTTGGGTCCCATTTGGTTTCTTATCATATTATTATTATTTGTTTATTCCTTTTACTTTTATTATTATTATTATTATTATTATTATTATTATTATTATTATTATTAATAAGATAAGCATTCCCCACCACCCATTTCCTTATAACCCAACCCGTTACAACCCCCTACCCCCTCACCTTCACCCTTTCTTCCTTCCTTCTTTCTTTTCTTTCTTGCCGGCTTCTCCCCTTAAATTACGGCCACCACCGCCGGCTACTCATACCATCCCACTGCCACCTGCTCCGTCTCCCCTCCCAGCCACCACGACAATCATTTCGCACGGTAAGAATATCGCACGGGATGCGAAGCATGTTCCGTCAAGGATTCGCTTGGCGAATAGTTCGCACGGGATGCGAATATCGACGGTTCGCATAGAAGTTTCGCATCGGATTTCCATAGCCGGAACTTCGCATTGCATTCACTTCGCACGGCCGGAACTTCGCATCGCATGGGATTCGCTTGTCGGTTTTCGCCTAGGGATTTCTTAAGGGTTCAGATATGGGCTTAAACTTGTGCACCCCAGACCTGTTTGGGTTTTGTTTTGCGCTATCCGGTTCGATCCCCCTTTTAACTCGAGCCGAACGACTTGGAACTCGAGTCTCGTTGAGCCCCGTTTTCCCCAATTTATTATCATTATCATATGTATTTTACCATGTTTCATGTTATTGTTATCATTAGATTTGTTGGAAGCTTGAATGTATCGGTTTGTTTTTGTCGGTTTGCTTCGGCTTGATTTGGGTTCAATTACAGTTCATTTTGGGTTGGTGAAAGCCGTTTAGGCTCGGTTCGTCTCGGTTCCATTTCCATACTTTGTTGGCTTGTTTATTATTAACAATGAGACGAGATAAAGGAAGGAAAGATAAATCTTTAGATGTTTAAACTGTTGGACTCGTTATGCCCAAGACACATATTTTTACTGATGTGGCTAGTATGTCATGATCCAAGTCAGGTCATACCCAATAACAAGCTAGACAAACACCAATAATATTTTTTTATATATGATATGATCATAACAAATGAATATTAACACTTGAATTATTTGGAAAGGGGTTTCCAAATAAAATGTACTTGTGAAATAAATCATATGGGTGATTTATATTTTGAGAGAAAGCATGTTACCTACAATATGTTATTGTTGTGTATGACACAATATAAGTGTGTATAACACAAAGCATTGTGTATGACACAATGCAAGGTACATATATATATGGAAAGTATGAAAATAATAAAACAAGAATGGAAGGAGGATGCCCCCCCCTCTCCCTCCCTTTGCTTATTTTATTATTATCTTTCAACTAGTGGAGATATGCAATGCTTTTGATTGGTGCCTTGGGTGGTGCCATAATTTTGAAAGACTACTTGGTTCTTTCATTCATTTTTCTCATAACAACACACATACAACATAAGAATACTTGAGAAAAAAACTCTCTCTACTCCTCTCTTCTTCTCTTGAAGGGCCAAGAGTAAGAACAAGTACACTAGAGGAAATATCCTCTACACCCATTCTTCTCTTCCTCTCTTTGGACGGCCAAGGAAAAAGGAACCAATGAGAAGATACAAGTGTGGAAATCGTAGCTACAAGTGGTGTTTGTTGGAATGCTTGGGGTATGATAGCTTGAGGAGCTTCATATTCAAGTTCTTGCCTTCTTCATCATCATCTCCATCCTCTTCCTTGGATTTGAAAGGTATTAACATGCATGTACTTATAGTGACATGCATGTGTTTGATAGTGTGTATTTCGTATTTGGATCCGAGTTTGGGTTTCGCATGTGTAAAATAGGTTTTATACATATCACATTAACAAAATTTAAAACTAATTTCCGCTGCATTTTTGGTAAAATAGGGATTTTATCACTTTGATAATCGTGTTAAAACCCAACAATGGCATCAAGAGCCGCTTATACGGATGCATGCTTCATTAGACCCAAAATATTTTCGGGTTTATGGTGGGGTTTTACCATATGGCCGAAAATTTTGGGGGTTTTGGTTACCCCATGGTTTTTCAAGGTTATACTTTACATGCATGTGGTAATCTTGAAAAACTAAGTCATTTGGATGATTGATTGTGTTGTTTGGACAAAACCCAGAACTTTCGGTTTTGTCAAGTTTGGCTGAAAGTTTTAGGGAAAGTGGAACCATTTTTGGGTCATTGTGTTATTACATATTTGGATGTGTAATAGATGTTCATAACCTAGCCATGGCCTTGTGTTTGGTTGAATGTTTGTGTTGTGTTATTTATTCATTCGATATGGTTGTAATTTATTTGGGTTGTGTAATCTATTTACACATTTCAATTGGTTTGTAATAATAAGTAGATTAGATGCATTTCTTTTACTAGAGAAAAATATATTAGGATATATTTTTGTAAAAGAAGATGCAAAGGAAGAGATCCCAAATAAAATGGATGGAGACCACAACACGGGGGTAAACACTTGGAGCATTTGGATGCGGGATCAAGTGGGAGTTCACCGACACAAGCTTGTGTCCTTTTGAGTCCCTTAGGAGAGACTTTTTGACACACTTGTCTTCGGTCAACAAGTGTGGTCAACATTAGGAGGCTATGGTTATGAACTTGTGGTTGTATGTTTTATGCTTGTGTGGTTGATTTACTTTTGTATTGTGTTAATGCAATGTGGTTTGCTAACAACTTAAAATCAACTAGCATAAAATTGGTTCCTTAGAAATCATTAGGTAATAAAAATTGATTTTATTAAAGGCTAATGATTTCATAATAAAAATGGGTTTTATTAATAGGAAATTTGAAAATGGGTTTTTTCAAATAAGTACCATACATTTGAGTGCATGCAAATGTAAGGTACATAAAAAGTTTTCCAATCTAGAATTTTGAAAACTAAAATCCCTTTTATAAAATAAGTTGAACACCATCCTTTTATACGACACTCGAATCACTTGGGAACTTGGTGTGGGATAAAGGTCACCTAACCGCATTAGAGGAAACTTGTGAGTTGAGGTGGGTTTGCCATATTTTTGGGATAAAGGCCACCTAACCATTTGTATGTGTAAACTCACACGTGTGTGTAAGTAGGACGACTTAAATTATAAACCATGTGAATAGGGTCACCGAAGCATGGCGTACAATGGTGTTGATGGGATTAAACATGCGGGAACTAAGCATGAGATGCTTAACCGATCCCATAAAACTAGAAGTTGCAAAGGGTTGCAATCGTCAAAAGTTGACTACCTTGTTAATTTAAATAGTAGGATAAAGGTCACCTAACTACTATTTGAATGTAACGTTGGGTTCTAGATTTTAATCATTAATTGTCTTGGAGACATAAAAGGGTATTAACGATTAAAATAATTGATGTCAAAAATACTAAAATTGAGCTTTGTGATGTTGTAGATGGCCGCAATCAACAATCTACCTAACGTTATTATTCCACCCGTTAATAACCTATCACTAAGATCTATTCTCGATAAGGATCCGTCTAAACTATACCAACTTTATGGATTGGTATTGAAACTTGAGAATCTTTCTCAAGCAAGAAAAGAAATACTACGTATTAGAAGATCCAATTCCCGATGAACCTAGCATTGACGATGCCGAAGACCATAACAATTGGGTTAAGCACAATGAGGATTCGGTGCAAGTTTCTTACCTCATGTTGGGAACTATGATTCCCGAGATTCAAAAGGATTTTGAACTTCATGGGGCATACGACATGATCACCCAACTTAAGGAAATGTTCCTTACACAAGCTAGGGTGGAACGCTTCGAAACGGTTCGAGCGCTTCATGCATGTCATATGGAAGAAACCCAATCGGTCTCATCATATGTACTTAAGATGAAAAGCCATATTGATCGTCTCGAGCGACTTAATTGTCGTGTCTCAAACGAGTTAGCCACGGATTTGATCCTAAATGGCCTAACTAAAAGGTTTGAGACATTTGTTATGAATTATAACATGAATGGATGGGACAAGAGCATTGGTGAGCTTCATGCAATGCTCAAAACGGCCGAGACGGGAATGGGTATAAAGGTTTTACCCGTTCTCACGATCAATGAGGGAGGCAATAAGAAAAGGCATCACCCGGAACCCAAGGCAAAGGTTGCCAAAGATAAGGGATAAGTCAAGGGCAAGTTCAAGGGAAAGGCTAAAGTGGAACCACCCAAACCAAAGAAGCTAAAGGTTAGCTCGGAGGATCCGTGCTTTGGATGTGGGAGATAGGGCATTGGATGAGGAATTTTCCAACCCGTCTCAAAGAGTTGAAAGCTAAGAGGGATACGGGGCAAACCTCGGGTACAACTTTCATGATTCATGTTGTACCAATCAAGCACCAAGAAACTCAAAATGGATTTGAGTAAGACTTATCTTTGGCATTGTCGCCTTGGTCATATAAACAAAGACCGCATACATACACTTCAAAAGAATGGTCTTTTGGAATCAAGTGAAGATGATTCATTTGATAAGTGTGAGTTTTTGTTTACTTGGAAAGATGACCGAGGACCCCTTTAGTGGAACAAACAAAAGGGCAAAAGACTTATTGGGTATCATACATTCGGATGTATGTGGTCCTTTTAAGACAATGACAAGGAATAGTGAAAGATACTTCATTACTTTTATCGACGATTATAGTCGTTATGGGTATGTGTACTTGTTAAGACACAAAGTGAAGCCTTTGAAATGTTCAAAGTCTTCCAAAATGAAGTACAAAATCAACTCGATAAAACCATCAAAGTACTTCGTTCGGATAGAGGAGGTGAATACCTAAGTGATGCTTTCCGAGATCATCTTAGGAGTTGTGGGATCATCTCACAACTTACTCCACCCGGAACACCACAACATGATGGTGTGTCCGAAAGGAGGAATCGAACTCTATTGGACTTGGTTCAATCTATGATGGCTAGAAGCACATTACCTCTATCATTTTGGGGTTTCGATTTGCTCTCCGAGGCCCGTATTCTAAATATGGCCCCAACCAAGAAAGTGGACAAAACACCTTATGAAATATGGAATGGAAGGGTTCCATCATTGTCATATTTAAAGGTATGGGGTTATGAGGCTTATGTCAAGAACAACACCCAAAACAAACTTGAAAGTCGATCCACTAAGTGTATCTTTGTAGGATATCCCAAAGACTATGGGATATTAGTTCTACAACCCAAACGAGCAAAAGGTGTTCGTTGCTCGAAAGGCCGAGTTCTTGGAAACTAAGTTCCTTATGGAAGGTACTAGTAGAACGGTGGAACTCGAGGAGGATCGAGAACCACAAGCCGATACACGTTTGGTTGACACTAGCAATCAACAAGAGGATGTTGATAAGGATCAAATGGTTGATCAAGACACGCAATACGTTCGCAAATCCGGTAGGATTAGTCGTCCACCCGAAAGATATGGATTTTTCATGGATGGATGCTATGTGGTAGATTCGGATGAACCCACCACATACCGTGATGCAATGTCACAATCCGATTGTGACAAATGGCTTGAAGCCATGAACGTTGAGATGCAATCCATGCATGACAACCAAGTATGGGATTTGGTTGTACCACCTCTTAATTCCAAACCGGTTGGAAGTAAGTGGGTTTTCAAGAAGAAAACTGATATGCATGGAAACTTGGATACTTATAAAGCAAGACTTGTAGCAAAAGATTTCACTCAAACTCAAGGGGTTGATTATGATGAAACTTTTTGTCCCGTAGCAATGCTAAAGTCTATTAGGATATTGTTTGCCATAGCCGCACATTATAACTATGAGATATGGAAAATGGATGTCAAAACCGCTTTCCTTAATGGGAATTTTGAGGAAGATGTCTATATGGTTCAACCCGAAGGTTTTGTTAATCCACAACATCCTAATAAAGTATGCAAGTTAAAGAAATCAATCTACGAATTGAAACAAGCATCTAGAAGTTGGAATCACCGTTTTGATGAAGAAGTTAAGAAATTTGGGTTCATCAAGAATGGTGATGAAGCTTGTGTGTATAAGAAAGCTAGTGGGAGCATCATTACCTTCTTAGTATTGTATGTTTATGACATACTACTATTTGGGAATGACATTCCAACCATGGAGGGGGTAAAAGCATGGCTTGGAAGTAGTTTTTCAATCAAGGATCTTGGTGAAGCCGCCTATATTTTGGGAATAAAGATCTATAGGGATAGATCAAGGCGGTTGATAGGTTTAAACCAAAGTGCATACATTGACAAAATCTTGAGGAGGTTCAAGATGGAGAACTCTAACAAAGGTTTGGTACCTATTCAAAGAGGAACGATATTGAGTAGGTCTCAATGTCCAAGCTCAAAGGATGAGCAAGAGAAAATGAATGGAATCCCATACGCATCGGCTATTAGATCCATCATGTATGCAATGGTATGCACTAGACCGGATGTGTCAAGCACTTTAAGCATGAAAAGTAGATTCCAACATAATCCGGAAAGTAGCCATTGGATGGTGGTTAAGTGTATATTGAAATACCTTAGAAGGACTAAGGATATGTTTCTAATATATGGTTCGGGTGAGGACGAACTCGTTGTAAAGGGTTACACGGATGCGAGTTTCCAAACCGATCGAGATGATTCTAGATCACAATCGGGATATGTTTTCGTTATGAATGGTGGGGCAATCTCTTGGAAGAGCTCAAAGCAAGATGTGGTAGCATTATCCACCACGGAATCGGAATACATCGCCGCCTCATTGGCAGCTCAAGAAGCTGCGTGGATTAGAAAATTCATTGCCGACCTAGGGGTAGTCCGTACCATTCAGGACCCTCTAGAGATCTTTTGTGACAACGAAGGTGCGATTGCTCAAATCAAGGAACCTCGTGCACATCAAAAGACGAGGCACATTGAGCGGAGGTTCAACTACATAAGGGATGAAGTTGAAAAAGGAAAGATATGTATTCGCAAATTTCACACCGATCAAAACATTGTGGATCCACTGACGAAGCTCCTTGAAAGGCCAAAGCATGAGGGTCATACTTGTGCCTTAGGACTTCGATATTCTAGTGATTGGATATGATCGAATTTTGTATTTGGATATCGGAACAATTGTTATTTGACTCATTCATATGATTATGGTTTACGATTATGACATTTTGAGTTATGTTCCATTTTAGCATGTTTAAATCCGTGAATAAGTTACTTATTCTAAATGTCCGTAGTCGCTCATATTTGTGGGAACAAATATGAAGGCAAGACTATTATGAACTTGGATTGGTGGATATTCATGGGATATGAATATAGAGCAAGGGTTGCTGCCAAGGTTCATAGATATTTATGGGTTATAAATATTGGATTGAACCGCTCTCAAATGTTACTACATGGAATCCTTGTGATTGATCATAAGTAAATTTAAGTAAAGGCGAATATCATAGTATCCTCTGACCCGAGATACATATTGGGTCTTGATATTCACCAAGTATTATACTTTGACTTAGTTATTCGCTGCTCATAAACTTGACAGTACATAAGGCTAAGATCAAGTCTGGTACAAGGTGATTGTGAGAGACGTATGTAGTCAAGAGGGGAATTGTCCCTCTTATTCGTTGAGAGTGAGATGTCTAAGGCCTGAAAAGTAAAATCAACAAAGAATGATCACTATGTGTCTCTGGATTTGACATGACATCTGAGGCAAAAGGATAAATGATAGATGTACTAAATCATTTCAAGTAAGGGACTTGAAGGGGATGATGTTATTGAATGGCACTTCGTCATGCATATTAGGGGTAGTAAACCATAGTTAGGCGGTATTTTCTACTTGCATCAATCTTCTATTTATCTTGTGCAAGTGGGAGATTGTTGGACTCGTTATGCCCAAGACACATATTTTTATTGATGTGGCTAGTATGTCATGATCCAAGTCGGGTCATACCCAATAACAAGCTAGACAAACACCAATAATATTTGTTTATATATGATATGATCATAACAAATGAATATTAACACTTGAGTTATTTGGAAAGGGGTTTCCAAATAAAATGTACTTGTGAAATAAATCATATGGGTGATTTATACTATGAGAGAAAGCATGTTACCTACAATGTGTTATTGTTGTGTATGACACAATATAAGTGTGTATAACACAAAGCATTGTGTATGACACAATGCAAGGTACATATATATTTGGAAAGTATGAAAATAATAAAACAAGAATGGAAGGAGGGTGGCCGCCCCCCCCCCCCCCTCTCTCCTTTTGCTTATTTTATTATTATCTTTCAACTAGTGGAGACATGCAATGCTTTTGATTGGTGCCTTGGGTGGTGCCATAATTTTGAAAGACTACTTGGTTCTTTCATTCATTTTTCTCATAACAACACACATAAAACACAAGAATACTTGAGAAAAAAACTCTCTCTACCCCTCTCTTCTTCTCTTGAAGGGCCAAGAGTAAGAACAAGTACACTAGAGGAAATATCCTCTACACCCATTCTTCTCTTCCTCTCTTTGGACGGCCAAGGAAAAAGGAACCAAAGAGAAGATACAAGTGTGGAAATCGTAGCTACAAGTGGTGTTTGTTGGAATGCTTGGGGTATGCTAGCTTGAGGAGCTTCATATTCAAGTTCTTGCCTTCTTCATCATCATCTCCATCCTCTTCCTTGGATATGAAAGGTAGCTTTAACATGCATGTACTTATAGTGACATGCATGTGTTTGATAGTGTGTATTTCGTATTTGGATCCGGGTTTGGGTTTCGCATGTGTAAAATAGGTTTTATACATATCAAATTAACAAAATTTAAAACTAATTTCCGCTGCGTTTTTGGTAAAATAGGGATTTTATCACTTTGATAATCTTGTTAAAACCCAACATAAACATACCTTGAAGATTGGATGGATTAGGACTTGAATGGACAAAAGGTGAAATAGGTGCATAGGGGTTTTTTTTGTTGTGTATGTATGTGTGCCAATGATTGGGAAATTGATGGTGGAATGATAAGGATTAGGGTTTTAATAGGCAAATCCCAAAGGCTTTTGGCCCATAATCTCACCCAAGTCCATTAACCCCTCTTACTCTTATCCATAATCGATATATTATCTAATTAATTTAACGACTTCTCATGGCACGATAATTAAAATAACTTGTAACACTTTATTTATTATTTATTATTTATTGGAATTAGGGCGTTACAAAGAACACGAACAGAACCAGCACAGACCTTTTCTCTAACAAAATGAATATCGATTTCCATATGTTTGGTGCGTTGGTGTTGGACGGGATTACCGGATAAATAAACAGCAGAGACGTTATCACAATAAACAATAGTCGCTTGACGAACTGGGACATACAGTTCTAGCAGTAGGTTATGTATCCAACTTGTTTCTGCGACAACATTGGAAACACCCCGGTACTCAGCCTTGGCACTAGATCTGTAAATGGTAGGTTGGCATTTTGAAAAACAAGAGATGAGGTTGGTACCGAGAAAAACACAATAACCCGACGTAGAGCGTCGTGAGTCAGGGCATCCTCGCCAATCAGCATCAGCGTACATAGTGAGTGAAACATATTTAAAAGGGAGGATATGAATGCCATGATCGATGGTGCCTCAAAGATAAAGAAGAACCCAACGTAAGAAGTGAAGTGAGGTTCCCTTGGGGCATGCATAAACAAACAGATTTGCTGGACCGCATATGGGATGTCAGGTCTAGTGAATGTAAGATACTACAAAGTGTCACACCCCGACCAAAGGCGGCAGAACATGCCGGGCATAACGTGTTGATTGGACAGTAGCTCAAAAGACACTAATTAAAGTGACAATAATTATTTAATTCATTAACATCAAAACAAGTACACAATTTCAAATAATCAAATCAAATACATATTTTGAATAAATATCCTAAGGCCAACTAACTATCTTCGATTTTGATTACATCAAATACTTGAACATGTAGCATGCATAAAAATAGAGTTTGTCAATATGAATATTGGTGAGAATACATAAGTTTGAGTGTAGATATATATAGATAAAATCAAAATTCATATGTTAATGATAAGCATTACAATTCATATGAAAATATAAACAACTAAATAGATGTGGAACCATTCTTATTGATACAAAATCAATGTACTTGGGTAAATGTATGATCATACTATATAAGAATAGATGAGGATGAGATACCAACCACCAAACATAAAATAAACATTTAAGCACATAGAATATAATCATAGAGCATGCAATAATCACACATAAACATATATTGAATTGTCTTTTGAATAGATGTGATAATAAAACATGAGTAAAAGTGAATAAGGTACATGCTACCCCCAAAATATAAAAGATGGAAAAAAAGGGGTATGTAAACTCACCTTAACGAGTGGATTAACGAAAACGAGATGATGATATAAATTAACATAAGAACGGTCGAGTTCCTCGGGATACGCCAACAAAAGTTCCTAGTTGTTAAAGATAATATTCATTAATTATAACGAAATATTAACAAGACTTATAACGAAATTGGGATTTGATTGGGCTTTAAGTACCAAAAATATCATTGGTTTAATTGTCGTAAATTTGTAAAAAAAATACACTAAGGGTATAAACCATAAATTAATATGACAAGACATAATGGTTACAAATCGGTTTAAAAGTATTTTAGAGTCTATATGGTTTAAATCAGTTGCTTAGTGATCTGAGCGGTCATTCGACGGTTTGAGTTTCTAGCATGGCAACGAGGAAATCGGGAAGACACGCTGCGAAGCGGGAAAACATCCATGAGACGTGGAAACATAAATATGAATTTTGAATTACGTAAATTATTTTGATAGTAAAATCCATATGGTGCTAGATTGTCGTTGGAGTATCTATGAACCACCATGGGTTTTCGTATTCCAATAGCAATCAAGTCAATCTTAAGAGAAAAAAAATACTTTTTCATAAACAAGTTTAAAATTGAAATATCCAGTACCCACTTAATATGAACAAGGAAATCGAATTTAAAATCGAATGGTCATGTATCACCATGACTTTTCGATTTTTCAATTGAAACCATAATATAAACATTGAATCTTGGAATCACACGTTGCATGAACCACCATAACTTGTATGCAATTATAAGAGTAGAAGTGCAACCATTTTCTATTCACAAAGGAAAGTGGTCACATTTAACGACTAAAAGTGATGGTTCGTATGACGTTTGGTGTGGTATGTATTGGCCTAATAAGTTCCCCTTTCCGAACCCTCCAGGTAAGCAACCAGGTCCTGTGTCTGATTAGGATTTATACGCATTGCTTATCCTTAGGTTTATAAACCTTGGTGTTAAGGGTTCGAAAAATAAGTGTGTCCCCCTTCCGGTTACTACATACCCTTCACGTAAAACCATCTTTAAGGTGAATGAAATATCGAAATATCAAAACATGAATTTACTTAAACATCACAAATTTCATTGAAAAACCAAAAGATTATAAAATTGATTAGGCATAAGCCTTAGAGTTGTGTGTGAATATGTGTATATGCGATGTTATAAAATATCATAGCTTTATTGAAGCATATGAATAAAAAATATGCGGGCACGTAGCACATAGGGTATACATATAGTTGGGGCCCTAAAAATAAACTATAACTATAATAGGTCGTTATATCTAACCACCTATATTATGTTTTTGCTACTTATACTTAATGAATTTCTCTAATTTGAGAGATATGTCTCGTGAGTAAATCGAATGAGAAACTACCTGAATTGGGGCGTTTCAACAATCTTTACAATTTCCTCCAAAACCACATTTTTGATCTTGTAAAATTGTGTTATTATACCAACTGGCCGTAAATAATATACATTTTGGTCACAAATCAAGTTGTTGATTGAATTGATATTAATCAACCATGCTGTCAAACTCATTTGAATAATTGTTGCTCAAAACCAATTAAGTAAATGAGTCGAGTTAACTCAGGTCATTTAAATTTCGAGTTGAGGGGAGCCCACACGTTTGCCTCGCTCATTACCTCGTTCGTTTGGCTCGCTTGAGTAAGTAAACCATTAAGATGGCCACTTTAACAGACGAAAACAAAACAACTTTCAATACAACCTAACAACTTTACCTGAGGTTGTTATCTTCGGATCTCGTATAGTTTAAGTGCTTCCCCAGACAAACTTCAGATCCCGTTTATATTACAATATGATTGGTTCTTGGATCTTAAGAATACAATTAAACGGGCCTGATTTGTTTGCTCCTATGTGGATGAACATAAACCGCATAAGACCTACAATATACGAATTAATCCCACCAGGTTGCCTACAATAGTCGGGTGTGACCCACCCGAAGTAGAAGTAGAAGTAGGGTAGGGGTGGCATGAAGAGGAAAAAGAAAAGAGAAAGCCTAATAACATAACAGAGCCAAATCCACAATCATAATTATAATCATGTTGATTACAAAATCATCCTCTTTCACTTGGGTATAGATATATAGATGTTTTAATTTAATTTAATTTAATTTGGATCTGAAATAATAATAATAGTAATGGAGGAAAGCCGATTGTGTTCATGGAGTGTCTTCCGATCCGTATTCGCCATCTTCCAATGGTGGACTTTCAATGTCGCCGTCATCATCATCAACAAATGGATCTTTCAGGTTTCTTTTCTTTTTTTATTTATTTATATTTCTAGGGTTGTATGAGTATTAGACTGAAATAGGCCATACAGCCCAGCCCTTATCTTGTAAATCTTTGTTCACTTTCAGAAACTTGATTTTAAGTTCCCTCTGACTGTGTCATGTGTCCACTTTATCTGCTCCTCAATTGGTGCCTATGTGATGATCAAAGTGCTAAAAGTCAAACCGCTTATATCCGTCGAACCTGAAGATCGATGGAGAAGAATCTTTCCAATGTCGTTCGTGTTTTGTATCAACATAGTTTTGGGAAATGTCAGCTTACGCTACATCCCTGTTTCGTTTATGCAAACTATCAAGTCGTTTACGCCTGCAACGACAGGTTAGATGAATAATGAAACGCACAAATATTATTATATTCAAGCAGGTGTTTGATGCTAAATCATTTGGAACAGTCATTTTGCAGTGGGTGGTGTGGAGAAAGTACTTCGATTGGAGGATTTGGGCTTCTCTTGTTCCGATTGTCGGTGGGATTCTTCTTACTTCTGTTACAGAACTTAGTTTTAATGTGTTCGGGTTTTGTGCTGCTTTGTTCGGCTGTCTTGCCACGTCAACAAAAACGATTCTTGCAGAGTCTTTGCTTCATGGTTATAAGTTTGACAGGTATTCTTTATACTTCACTGTTTACCCCTTCAATAACCATTTTTACTTATGCTTATGGCTTGATATGTACATGTGTTTATCTGGTTCTTGTGGTGCTTTGCTTAAAATTGGTTTCCTTGAACACCCTCTTCACATATTTAATTATATGCGTAGTTGCATATATACATACAAACTTGCATAAGCATACATATGTATATGTGTGTGTCAGACTTATCTTAACGTTTCATCAAATCCAACAAAAATGGGATCCGTCTAATTCTTCATTTTGTTGGTTATGCTTTCTTGTGACTGACTAATGGTTTTGCGTAATTCCTGTTGACTTCTAAATTCGGAAAGACCATGCAACTTGTGAAAAAATGAAAGTACAAAAATGTAAAGTTAGATTATTCTTAAAAGGTGAGACCATTTATTGATATATGGTTTTAATTTGTAATGCCATTTGTCTACGGACTAAGATCACATGTATGCTCATCATCTATATCTATATATATACAAAGCATGCGTGATTTGGGAAAATATGATATTTTACAACTTTTACAATTTGAGGATTCTGCTTGGTGCAAATTTCATGTACAAATAACGTTACTTTCAGTACATTTTCTACCTAGGATATACTTATTAAATCAATTATTAAGGCCATGCATTATAAGTTTAAAATCAAATAAGGGCCCAGTTAACATAAAAGACTGATTAATGTTGAAACATTATTTGATTATAAACTTACACTCCTCATGATTTTCAAAAGTAAGTTCTTTAACATAATGGCTGATTAAAGTTGAAACATTATATCTTTGGAGTCGATAGTTATTATGATTTATGCCTAATGCTGATGTTCTATTTTGACAGCATAAACACGGTATACTATATGGCACCATTTGCAACTATGATATTAGCAGTCCCCGCACTTCTTCTAGAAGGAACCGGAGTTTTACAGTGGATTCAGACATATCCCAATCCTATGTCGGCCTTCATAATCATTATTGGCTCAGGAGTAACCGCCTTTTGCCTGAACTTCTCCATATTCTATGTCATTCATTCAACAACCGCTGTCACTTTCAATGTTGCTGGAAATCTTAAGGTATTCATTTACCAAATCCTCTTAATCCACTTTACATCTTTTAGTGTTGGTCAAACGGGTTGGGTTGACCCAAATGGCCAAAACGCCTTTTGTTTGTAAAAATAAGAATATAAATGTGTTCATTATGATTACCAACATTAATATAGTTTTTTTAAATAAAATGATTTTAGAGGTTTACGCGGTTTTAAAGTTGACCTGTTTGATCTGTTGGAACTAAAGATGATTTGTTGTCTGTAAAGGTGGCATTTGCGGTTGCATTTTCATGGATGATATTTAAGAACCCGATTTCTCCAATGAACGCGTTTGGGTGTGCGATAACACTTGCGGGATGCACGTTTTACGGGTATGTTAGACACAGGCTTGCTAACCAACTACCGGGAACTCCTCGTACTCCGCGGACCCCACGTTCTCGCTTGGAGATGACTCCACTTGTAAACGATAAAATAGATGATAAAGTTTAGTTTTGTTATGTTATCGGTGTTTAGAAATACATCATCATTTACTGTTGAGTTATGATGCAGTTTTTAGAGATTATTTGAGCCTTTTGAGAACATGGTACACCTTATAGCGCTTTTGCCTAAAGACTTGATATCTGATTAGTATGTGTTTAGCAGAATGATATGATATAATTTTGGCATCTATTAATCTCATTTTCGTGTTACTGTTTACTGACTCGATATTCTATGAACAATGCCTGAATTCAGACGCTGAACATATGTGTTGTGTTCGTATGTGCAAAGCATGGGAATCTTTGTTCCGGTTGAAACATGAGAAGAAATGATCAGCATTGCAAAGTATGGGTATGAATCGTGTTGGGTTGACGAATCATTCTGGAAAAGGCCCGTGTATTCTTTTGTGGCAAAGACTAACCTGCGTACAGTTAAATTCATGTAAACATGACATGTTTAACTCATTTTGTCTAAACCGAGTCAAACAATTTAGTGGGCTATAATCAACTTTTTAAGCGTAAACAGGTTATATAGGCGGTTAAACAAGGTTGTGATTGGTTGACAAGTTGATAATTGGATGGCGGTCGACTTGTTTAATTTTATTGGTTAAACATGCATGTTTATTATGGTTATTTTTTTATATAACATAATATAGTATTTAATTATTTTTATCTTAATCTTATATATAATAATATTTATTTTGTAAATTTATGTTTATTATGTTATGTATGTTTGAAACTCAGCTCAGGGTAGTTTATTAACACAATTTTAGACTCGGGCCCTGACTCAAGCTCTCTTAAGCTCGACTCAATTCCAACTTTTAGCAAGCCAATCTCGAGTAGTTGATGAACGGATGGGCTTCTTTATACCCAACACGCCATTGTTTATAATTTGTGTTTGGTGTTTTTGATTGCGTCAAAAATTGTTTTGGACCTACAGTCCTAGAGGTGCACAAATCGGGTTTTTCAAATACCCGGGTTCTGGTATGGAACCGGGTTCGGGTAAGACCAGGTATTGAAAAATCGGGTATTTGTAATACCCGGGTCGGGTTCAGGTCCGGGTATTGTCTCTAAAAACTGTACCCTATACATCGGGTTCGGGTCGGGTATAGAACCGGGTTCAGGTCCGGGTAATGAAAAACATGCGTTTTGTTTTTTTTTTTTTTGGGTTTTTTTCCGGGTAAAGATTGGATTTTTTTAAGGGGTTACAATTTTAGGGGTATTTTCCGGTATTTTTCATGTATTTTTCGGGTAATTTCGGGTATTTGAAAAACCAAGTATCGGGTATTGGAAAAACCTGGTTCCGGGTATGGAACCGGTTCCGATTTTCGGGTATTATCGGGTATAAATCGGGTCCGGTTCCGGGTACGGGTTTTGGTACTGAAATGCATACCCTATCCGTACCTTATAGGTAGGGTCGGGTACGGGTTCAGGTATTAAAAATCTGGGTATAACAAAAATCGGTTCCGGGTATTTTTTTCGGGTTCGATTCTGGGTTCGGGTTTTTTGTGCACCTCTATATAGTCCTATACTAATCTTAATTTGCACGAAGCTGGCTAAAACATGGGCTACTTTTAGAGCTGATTTGAAACCTGTTTAAGGTCTGGGCCCAATGGTCATTTTAGGAATAGGACCGTGCCTGGTTTTCTAAACATATATTAATTAAAAAAAATAAAAATTTATATAATTTAAAGATGAAAATGTCGCTTTAACGTAAGATGTTTAGTTGTTGGCATTTTATGTCAAATGATCCTTCAATCAGAAGGAATATTATATAAAAAGCAAACTATTATAGACCAAATTCCTTATGATCATTTATATGCATGAGCGCTAATGAATCAAGTGGCTCAAGAGTTATTTTATATGTAATTTGTAATTTGAGTAATAGAAAAAAAAGACACATAGTTGATTTAGTTGGGTTGGTATCCACGCAGCCTCTGCATTAAACACTAAAGTTACCCGAGTTCGTATGCTATGCTCATCATTTATTATTTTTTAAGTAAAACAAGTAGATTCTGATTAAAAAAAAGTTGATTTTCAAGGAGCTCATCTCAACCCAGGCCCTCTACACACATTCTACTTCATATTCATTGTCTCATTTGCTATCCTAATCTCTCATCGCCACACCTGCTTGTCAATCACTCGCCTCTCGGGTATTTGTAATCATTTATGACTTCAAAAACAATAATAAATTACGACTAGCTTGTTAGGAATAGGAATGAAATCTTTAGGACAATAAAGACTTCTTGATAGTTCAACTCAATCAAACTTCATCCTTTTATCAAAAATTAATAAGTATACATTAAAATTTCATGGTGGATTTTGATATTTGCTTCACTAACATAGTAACATGTTAATCTTTAAAATTGTCAACTGGTTAGATATTTATTTATGATTATTATGTTGACACTTGACACTAGTGCTAATGTGCTATCAACATCATTGGATAATAAGGTGTGTGATGGAATCTTGAAAATGATATTGTTTAGGAGTTTATTGCTACTCACATGATATCCCGTCCCCTTCATAGCAAACCTAATTTAAAATAGTACATTGTGTTCTCGATTTTTATTACTACATAACAATAGCTTATGCTATTGGATTATTATTTTTATTATTTTTTACTTTTATTGTACTTGTTAGGCTATTGTTCGGGTAATTTTGAAATGGA
This sequence comes from Bidens hawaiensis, assembly GCF_021521415.1. NCBI lineage: Eukaryota > Viridiplantae > Streptophyta > Magnoliopsida > Asterales > Asteraceae > Bidens > Bidens hawaiensis. The sequence goes on along the minus strand of NW_027505517.1, from coordinate 56,448 downwards.
ATTCAAATTCGAGTTGAGATAACCTTTAAAATCATCTAAACAATTAGGTATTGTTCGGTATGAAAAATCAAAGGCGGAATGATATAGACCCTTGCGAGATAATGAAAAAACACATGTGATTGGTTACTCAATAAAATGGAATCACTTATCTCATAAGCAATCTCATTTCAATATATATATTTTTTTCATTTCATTTCATCCTTCACCACCACCATCACCAGCACCACCACGGCAACCACCTCCTACCGCCACGATCACCACCTCTGGTTGCCACCACTACCTCCGGCCACACCACCACCACTGATACCACCACCTCTGGCTGCTAGCACAGGTGATAAATTAGACCTTCTCTAGAAAAGGTATACAACAAAACTAAACTAGTGCCAACTATTACGTATATTAAATAATTAATAAAATATATTTTTGCTAGGATTTAAATGAAAAGTTTACCATACCTACATCATATTTTTGTATTTTCATACATCTAAAAGATTTTCATCAACTTTTTGTCACCATATCAATTTTAACCTTCATACTTCATACAATCAATTATTCAAAACACTTACTAGTTACTATATTCAAGAAACCCTACACATGTATATTTGTGTATATTACTATGTTCTTTAAATAAAAAACTTAAAAATACAAATCCAACACATGTGTCACATGAAAGCCAAGACATCTATGTACCACCCTTGGACATTAATTTCATTTTATAAATATAATAAAACCTTTACATATAGTATCCATATATGAGAACACCTTAATTTGTCTTTACTAACCAACACATCTTAATTCCATGGATATCCGGCGACCCACCCGCCGGAGCAAGTCTTATTCCTTCTCCGAAACCATCGCCGACGACCCTCCGACCCCACTCCACTACCTTAGAATCCCCTTCTCTTGGGAACAATATCCCGGAATCCCCAAAAACACCAACAAAAACAATGAATCAACACAAAACCTCCTCCCTCTACCGCCATCAAGCCACGTGGCTACTCAATCTCCCGCGATGAAGAAGTATAGAAGCAGCCGGAGTTTCAACAACGACCCATTTTTAGCGGCTTTTGTTGAGTGTTCAAAAGATAATAATAATAATAATAATAATAATAATAATAATGTTGAGATGGAAGGTGGTAAGAACTCAAAGCGATTTGTGGTGAGCATGTATTCGTCGTGTAAACGAACATGCGCGGTTTCTGAATCGATTGTTTACCGGCCACGATCGGCTTCGGGTTATATTTTAGCCGATGATGAAGGTCTAAGGGTTGCTAAAAGTAAGCCATGATATTATTATGTTCTACATTTTGTGAAGTTTTTAGGATGTTATCATGTATTGGTAATTTTTGTATAGAATTTGGTAAATGATTGTGATAGTTTGAAACAAAGTTTTTTTTTAGTATGCATTTGAATAAAAACCTATCTTTGGGATGGTTTATGCCACTATTTTATTTTGGTTTGAATATGACAAGTGATGATCTAATGTTATTTTTACTTGAGTTGTTCTTTTAAATATGCTTGTTTAAACGGTAACAGTTGATACGTAAATAGCACATAGAAACAAGTATGAGATATTGTAACACATAAAAAGAATTTTATCGGAGTTATTTGATACAATTATATATGTTATTTTTTTAAAATTCACTTGTTAATTTATCAGTAGTTAATGCATTCTAAACTAATTATAATAATTTGATGTCACGTATTAGTACTTGATCCGACCTAACTATGATGCTTCCATAATAATGAGAAAAGACAAGTATGTGATTGATTAAAAAATCCAAACATACACCTATATATGTTCCTTTGTCTTTTTTATTTATTTATTCAATAATGCATTTTAAATTAATTTTAATTATTAATACACGTAGAGAGAGAGTATGCAATTTTTTGTAATTTTCACATGACCAAATAATGCATGGGCTAAAATATTGCATGTGGAGGAGTGGAGGACCAAGAGTTCACAGCTCCACATGTTCGTTTTGTAGATTTCTCCCCTACCGGTCCAAAAAACAATAATATATAAAAAATATTATATTTAATATATAACTTATTTAATAGTTTAAGGTTGATGGGTAGCTCAACGAAGGAAATCTAAAATGTTTGTGATTTTCAATTCAATCATGAGAGAGTCCGGGTTTTACCACCAATGAATCTTCAGGCGTGTGGAGTTTCCTCGTAACTAGAGATAATTTGGAGGCACTTAAAGGCTTCGTACGGCCGGGTTGGACAGCTGTCGGTGATCTTTTGCCGTTAGATCACCCCGTACGAAGTACCTAGGCATTATATGTTTGTTGGCCATTAAAAAAAATAAAAGCAGTTTAAGATTCGTATATATAATTGAATAATGAAGTAAAAGACTATAATAAAATAAAATATTAAATTGCTTTCATAGTTATCTTTTAATGCTTATTTATGAATAAATTTCGAATTGTAACTTTTTTAGGCTGAAAACAATTGTATTTTTAGAAGACCTTTGTGTATTGCATTTCCTTAAAAAGAAGTAAAAGTTTTATGCATTATTTTGAAAGGATAAATTTTTTTATTGGATTTCGTTTTCTTCACATTAGGTATTAATCGATCTACAAAACTTTTAAGGGGTTGTAGACTTGTAGAGTAGTAATCACTTAATTTTTCTATAGCAGACGTTTCAGTTTTAATCTTGTTTTTACTAGTTTCCTATATAACTCTTAAAATTCACCCGCCCATCACAATCGAGGGTTCTATTAGTTTTTAATAACGGATTTTCATACTTACCAAAAAACTATCTATCAATTAATGTACATGATATAATTAAGCATCAAATTCTTGTTTAAGCATCAAATTAGTTTTTAAAGCAATGTTAACATAACATTTTTATTTGATTTTTAAGATTTCAACTTATTTGGGTATTTAAATTAATGTAGCTTATGTTATGTTTAATTAAAGAAATTTAGGTGTGTTACAACCGTTCAACATTTTTTTGAATAAATAAATAATAAAGTTTAACAATTTTAAGGCATATCTAGCATATGATGTAAATTTAATGGAAGTATATACGATTTGGATTGAGAGATAGGGACTGTACAAGTTGCATGTATTCATTAAACGATTAACACTGCATCACCCTTTGATATTTATTACTATGGGTATGAGGGTGATAGTTTGTTTTTTTTTTTTTTTTTTTTTTTTTTAATATGTTGGTACATGTCGTTTGTGACTTATTAAAGTGGCCTTTTTCTATAATAAAATAATATATCTTTATATTTTAAATATAATAAGGAACCAGAAGTATTTAACCCATGCGTTGTGACGGGAACATGACATGAATTTGGTCGGCATCGGTTCGAACGTTCAGCTATTTACTTTATTAATACATACAAAATTGAGTTCTACTTTTATTTTATAATTAAAATTTAATTCAAAAAATTTAAATACAATACTAAAAAAATAAAACATGAACCAGCATATAAAAGAACAAAAGAGAAAACAAAATATAAAATAAATGTATGACACGTCTTTAATGAACCAACATTAATATGTATTATAACTTGTAGTCTAGTATGTGCGGACTGGAATAAGCAAGGTCCGGGCCACACCTACACCACATTAGAGAAACCAACCCGGACCAACTTGAGAACGCAACCAACTAACTAATATTCGGTGTTTGCCAACTAGGGATGAATATAAAACCAAATTAACTTAATCGAAACCGAAACTGAATTAATTGAAAACCGAGCCAAACATTAATCGATAGTTAATTTTTTTATTTATTTTTTGAATAACAGATTTTTGGGTTTTGTTTTGGTTAACCGTTTTTTAATAACCGAAAATAACTGAACCGAACCGATTAACCAATACTTTTATCTGTAATAATCATCTTCTTCTAATGATATATATTACGTTCTAATACTTCAAAATGATATTTATCCAACGTTCTTTGAACATTGTATTTTTGATCTTAGGCATTTCATTCCATTAGTAACATATATTAATTCGTTTCAAATGACAGTATCTTTAAATTGGATTTATTCTCTTATACAGTGGCTTTGACAGTTAGCTCTTCACCTAGTAAAACTTAAAATTGAGTTCATGAGTAATCCTCTATGTATATTTTGGAACTAATATGTATAACCCAATTGCTTATAATGTTCATTGTTTTGATTTTAGTAAAATTCTTAACGAAGGTCAACAACAATTTAGCTGTGTTAAAAGTTTGGGTTTAGCGGCTAATTAACTGAACTGAACCGATTGACCAATAATAAGCAATTAACGAAACCGAATGGTTATTGTTCTTTAATATACCCAAAGTGTTCGGTTATGGTTTCATTTGTTGGGTTGCAAGAAATGTTATGCAAGTGCAAGTTTTGAGGCTTGTGTTAGAGCATTCACGTCCCTCTGTCATCTCTAAATCCAAAATTATACTAAAAATCATTATATTTTCCATCTTTTTAATTTAATAATACTTTTTTATACATTTATCATTATTCTTTCTCTCTCTTTCACTCGCAACTGCTTTAAACAAATATTAAAAAATTATAGGGGGTAAACAGTAGCTTTTCAAATATACTTTCTCATCTACTCACAACACCCACCCTAAACCACTTCTTATATTATAAAAACCGCACTCACAAAATTTGATGATTAACATGTGATGCTCTTAGAGATGTTCCTTTTAAGGCTTTCATCCATCCCTACTAGTACTTTGTAAATTAGCCGTGTACAACCTCTAAAGTTACAGCAGGTTGAGGTTAAAGCAAGCACAGCAATTAAGTATTTAAACAGTTCAAACAAAGCAAAACCCTTTTACACGAAGTATTGAGAGTCGAGAGGCGATATATGTGTTATGTTTAGGATAATAGGACGAACTTTATCTGTGATACGAGTCTTGTTGAGGGTGGTTGTGACATTTTGTCTTGAGATGTTAACTCACTGTAAAGCGCATATTATTTATGTATAATACCAAGCTGACATACGGATCGCATCATGTTGTTAAACCAAAGCAGATAAATTGTAACGCCCGTAAATCTCGTTAATCGGCTCGATCGTTTATAAATGTTGGTCAAAAAGCCGGGGTTTCATCTTTCTAATTTAGAGTCTTGTAATACGTTTTAAAAGTCCGTTTGTCCATCTTTTTTTCCCAAAACATCCCCTCTTACGGCTTAAAGTATTATACTAGTATGTAACACCCGACATTTTCGTTTATCGGCATGCACGTTGTAGAGTTTGTATATTTATCGGGCTTGACCCGGCATTCTCCCGGGAGCTCCTTGCAAACCTCGTAAACGTTCTCACTTAACTTTCCACCCAAGTTGTTACATACTTCAATTTGGAGGGACTTGGATGTAACTATTTTATATCATAAAACAAAAGAAAACTCAAACCCTAAACCTATTTGCAGCCGTCGGACCTGAACCCCCCCTGCTCGTTTTTCTTCTGCCTAGCCAAGTTTCAGCCGTGAAAACTTCAATTCCAGGTCGGTTTTATGATTCCCCATGTCTTTTACACCTTAATTGATCATATGAACGCGCTTATTGGTCGTTAAGATTGAGTTTTCATGATAACAGCTTGCTGACAGATTCGTATACGTTTATTGTAGGGTCTGTAACGCGATGTTAATCCACTGTTTTTGATCGATTCTTGATTCCATGACGTTCTACTTTGAGTCTAGTTTCCAGAAAGGTATAATACGTAATTTTTGGACGAGATTTGAATAGTTTTTATGAATTTATAAAATCGAGTGTCAAAGCTGATGCGGGATGACGGATTCTGGTCTGTCTTCCCGACGTCATAACCTTTTTTCGACAAGTCCAAATTGGTTGGTTCCACTTCTGGAAGTTAGTGTTTTGAGTTAGGAACCAAACCCAATTGGAATCGTTTAATTTGGTTCGGTAATGAATTTTATAAAAATAAAACCATTTTGTTGCGCGCTGAAATAGCTGCACATACCTTTCTGTGTTGGAAGAATTTTTATGATTTTTGTGTCCAATAGAAAAATATAATAAAAATATTTTTATAAACCTAAGACATTTATTAAAGTCTGGTAAAAATTTAATAATTTAATTCAAAGGTTATCCTATGTAATTAAATGCATCTTCGCATGCTAAAATCTGCACGTTTTACTCGTTATTAATCAACAAGTTCGTTTTAGGCTTAACCGGTGGTTTTAGTTAGTTGAAAGGTTTTAGGGGCCTTGGGCCAAAGTGTTGGGCCTTGGGCCAAGTTGTTGGGCTTGAACGGCCCATTAGGCTAGAGTGTTCTTACAGTCTAGTTTAGTAACGCGTTGCGTATAATTTACAGGCCCTTGCTTGTAATTGTGCACTTAAGGATTTCCTAGCTCATTGCAGGTGTTCGGTTGATTCAGGTGAGTTCATGATGCCCTTTTTACTCTTTTACGTTTTGGGCTAGCATACACACCGAAATACAATTTTAAACGATTTTACTCGTTACAATGATTTGAATAGTTTTACATGGTCTCACTCGTGATGGTGCATTTTGAAAGCTATATTTGAATTATTTTATATGCCTTAGGATATTTTAGACTCGTTCATGGTATTGTGTCCTTAAGGTTACATACACTATTGATGGTCTAGACTCGAGGACATTAGCAGACTTGGTAGTAATTGAATATGAGTAGACCTATCTACTCAGTTCCCGTATGGGATGATATATATATATATATATATATATATATTTATGTAGGAATATATATATGTATGTATATATGGAGGTATGTATGTACGTATGAGGATGTGTACCTTATAGCCTGCGATTGTGTAATGATATTTAGTTTCTCGTGACTAAGAATGATGTATGTAGGCTTATTGTTGTGTGTGTGCATGGTGATTCACGGCCGGGTCAAATATATTACTCGGGTTGTACCCGTGGTGAAGAGGCCCGTGTGACGTGATCATCATTTTGGCGGGTCAAATATATTACTCGGGTTTTAAAATCCCGTGGTGAAGAGGCCCGTTGGATGTTGAGCCGTGATCGGGTCAAATATATTACTCGGGTTGTACCCGTGGTGAAGAGGCCCGTATTACGTGCTTGGATGTATGAGCCGGGATCGGGTCAAATATATTACTCGGGTTGCACCCGTGGTGAAGAGGCCCGTACCCCGTGCTTGGATGTATGAGCCGAGATCGGGTCAAATATATTACTCGGGTTGTACCCGTGGTGGAGAGGCCCGTATCCCGTGCTCGGATGTATAAGCTGTGACCGAGTCAAATATATTACTCGGGTTTGACTCGTGGTGGAGAGGCTCGTGTCACATGCTTAGGTCTTACCGCGTCCGGGTCAAATATATTACTCGAGTCTTGACTCGTGGTGGAGAGGCCCGTGTACGTGTGTTCGACGATGATTGTATTACTTGGTGAATTATATATAATTTATTTTATTTATACCTTCTCTATTGTTTATAACTATAGCTTTGAAATAAAGTATGAATTATTGTTTATGAAAACTTGAACTCACTCAGCTCAAGTTGACTTTGTGTGTATGTTAGATTGACTTTCAGGTTGAGGATTAGAGATTTCCGCTTGGACATGCTAGAGACTACTCGGACGGTTGAAGGCACATCTAGTCGAAGAATTAATAACGCAAACTGTTTCTTTTAAATTATTACCATAAGTATTTAAATTTTAATTTTGGTCACTTTCCTGGTTTTGGGAATTTTGATGTTATCTATTCCGCTGTTTACTACTCTGAAACGATTTTAATGAGATGAAGATTTCAAATAAAACGAATATTTTATTTACATTTGATTTTTGCACACTTGCACCCGTGTTTGGGATTTTAAATACTTAAACTTTTCCGCTGTTATTTACTCTGAACTTGTTTTAAATACAAAGAATCGTTTGGTTTTAAATTTTTGTGAATTTGTGGATGTGATTACCAACTGTAGGATTCCTGGGATTCGGGGTCTTACATAAATTATGTTTCTTAAAGTCAAAACTGATTCACACAACAAACACAATAACACAATGTATCAGTGTATTTTATAAAAATCATGTGAATGCCCTTGTACAAGTATTAATGACATTGGAAAAAAAATAGTATTAATAACAGAATACATTTACAACTTTTATAGCAACACCTAAATAGAAGGACAATTAACCGTTTATTTCAGAAACATCAATATGTTGAAAACTTCAAGAACTTTATAATCATCAATCGCTCCGTCACCCACCATTGGCATTCTCCACCCTTTCCCGTCCACTATCTATCATCACCGCCACCTCCACACCCATAACCGCTGACCGCTTTTTAAACAAAACAGATCGATGCACCATGATTCAAACAAATCCATCTTTTAGACAAAATTAAAAGTTTTTTTTTTTTTTTTTTTTTTGGTATAAAGAAGTAATATGTGATTAACATGAAAAGGGAACCCATATACATTGTTAATTTATATTTTGGGGGAAGGTTGGAGTAGTGTTTGGTGATTGTGGTCCTGTTCTGTGGACCTTTGTGATTCCTACCACACTGAAAATCCTAGTTTAAAAGTGTGGCTGTCAGCCCATGTTTATTTTTCAAGTGGTTGAACCGGCTTCCAACTCGCTCGATAAGTATCGATCCATGATATAACTCAAACTAATTGGCTTGAATAAACAATTGAGTTAAGTTCGAGCTGAAGATAGCTCGATTGAATAAATTTCAAATTCTTGCTTTCTTTTTTCTTGTATATTGTTCGTTTAGTGTATGAGCCACAAGCTGACTCGAGTTGAATACGAGGTTAAGATTTGCGTTTGGATTGAGGCTTTAGAACAAAGTTAACCCATTTCATATTGTTAGGAGTGTAAATGAACTGAACAAACACGAACAAGGCCTTGTTCATGTTTGTTCGTTAAGAAAATAATGTGTTCACGAACACTTACCGAACGAGATTTTATGTTCGTGTTTGTTCATTAATGAAATTAATGTGTTCACGAACCACAAATGAACACAAATAAAATCGGCAAAGCCTAGAGATTGAAACTGATGTATTCATCAATGTGAATAATGAAAGCACGTAAACGAATCGAATGAACACGAAAATGGCATGTTCATGTTCGTTTATTTAAAAAGGGTCATTTGTGTTCATTTGTTTAAAATCGAAACGAACATAACTGAACAAAGATAAACGAACATACATGAACAAATGTAAATGAACACAAACAAACATAAACGAACTTAAATGAAAACACCTAAATGAACACAAATTAACAAATATAAAACCTTTAAACAGATAACATATCTAGATAATATTTAATTATTTTCTATTAATACATAAACGAACATAAATGAACAGACATAAATGAACATAAACGAACGTTCAAGAACATAAATGAACGAACGGAACATGTGTTCATGTTCGTTCATTTAATTAAACGAACACAAGTTTTTTGTTCATGTTCGTTCGTTTATTAAATAAACGAACATAAACGAACTTCCCGCCGAACGGTTCACGAATAGTTCACCGAACGTTCGGTTCGTTTACAGGCCTACGTATTGTTATGAGCTTGAGCTTGAATTGATGTTGGGTTGGCTCAATGAAACAAATGAATAACACATTTCTGTATGTAACATAGTGCTACCTAGAGATGTTCAACGAAACCGGTTCCTGGAACCGAACCGGTGGACCCGAACCGGTTCCTACCCGATTTTTGTAGGAACCGGACCCTATCTGATTCAACCCGATGATCCGTGACCGATTCTTGCATTTCTGAGTGTGGGCGGGTAGGAACCGGAACCGAACCGGAACCGGTTCTGGAACCGAACCATCCGGAACCGGTTCCTAACCGGTTCTAGCCGTTGGATCGAATATAGCCGTTGGAAATCGTTTTTTTTGGCCTTTTTTTGACCGTTGGGGTCAAAAATAACCGTTTTTTGGCTCCCCCAAGCACCCCACTACTAGTATAAATAGGTATTTGGTGTCATGGGTTCATCACAACACTCAAAACGCAAACCCGAACGCAAAAAAATACAAAAAAACGCTATTACAACGTTTTGAGTTCTCTAATCTCTTGTTTTCTCTTCTTCTATATTCATATTTGTTGTTATGGCTACCTCACAATCATCGGTTGGTCAAGGTTCTAACGCCGAACCAAGTTTCGTTCGTATTGTACCTCATAATCGTAATCAAGAGATTTGGTGCAATTGGGATTTGGTTGAATTGAGTGACCATTCATTCAAGGCTCGGTGCAAGTTTTGTGGGATTTATTTAAACCCACTTTCGAATTCAAATTTGAAGAAACACATCGAAAAACCGTATTGCAAGGCGTTGAAAAAGAACGTCGATTCGCAACAAACGCAAATGGATAGTGAAGGCGGAATATTTACATACCAAATTGATCGAGTTCAAGATCCTATGGCGAAGTTTGTGATTCAAGAAGCTTTGCCGTTTAGCCACTTCGACAACCCTCGCTTAACCGCCATGATTCGAGATACGCTTCAACCACAATACACTCACGTAAGTCGTCATACTCTTAAACGTTATTGTTTAAAATTGTGGAAGAATGCCAAAGAGGTACTAATTGCATATTTTGAAAATATAAATACGGGAATAAACTTAACTAGTGATGTTTGGTCGGGTCCACATGGTCTACCCGAATCTTCTTTGTGTCACCGCTCATTGGGTAGACCCGTCATCGTGGGAAATAATGAAACGCACCATTGCTTTCGAACTCTTTGAGTATCCACATACGGGAGATAATTTGTTTGAAATTTTAGATTATGTTATAAAAACTTATAAACTAGAAAATAAAATATTTTCAATGGCATTTGATAACGCGTCGAATAATACATCGGCGGTTGATAAATTAAAATTAAAATACACGCCGATTTGCAATGGTGTATTTTTTCACTCAAGGTGTGTTGCACATATCATTAATTTAATCGTGCAAGACGGACTTGCTTCGGATGAGGTTACATCGGTTATAAACGATTTTAGACTAATGATACATGAAGTTTTTAAGAAAAGTAAAAAAAGACAAATGGAATATAGAAAATTTTGTAAAGATACGGGAAGAAAAGCTTTGGGAGCTAATTGGGATGTACCTCATCGATGGAATTCCACTTGCATAATGTTTCAAAGTGCTTTGAAACAAAGAGAAACTTTACAAATGTTTCATTCTAGTCTTGCCGAGAATGATTTGGCAATCCCCTTTTCAAATGAGAAATGGGAAATTATCAATGACTTATCGACTTTTCTTGAAGTTTTTAAAACATTAACTACGAAACTATCGGGAACGTATTATCCGACAAGTCCCTTGGTTCTTTCGGAGTTATTTTTAATCGTTAACAATCTTAAAGAATTTGAAAATAAAAGTCCAATGTTTTCAAACATCATATTACCAATGAAGTTTAAATTAAAAAAATACTTTCTTGAATTGCCACCGGTTTTTACTTGCGCCGCCGCTTTAAACCCAATGTTAAATGTTACGGGGGTTGAATGTGTGATAGACGAAATTTTTTCAGCCTTAGATATGCATGAAGTTGACCCAAACTTTTCAACAGAGGCAAAAAATGATTTTAACTTAAATTTTAAATTTATGTATGACTTTTATTTAAATAAATATGGGTCAAACATACACATGCCTATGCCGGGGGGGGGGGGGGGTCTTCATCAAGTTCAAGTGCTACTAGAGTACGAGATCCCATGATTAGCCTTATGAACACCGTTCGCAACGTAACGGCTAAAAAACAAAGGGGTAACACCCCTTCAAGCGACTAGGAAGGTATAGTGCAAATGATTACTCTACCCGTTTATCCGAAGAGGAATATGGCACTTTTGATGTTTTGGCTTGGTGGAAGGTAAAGGAAACCGAGTTTCTGATTCTTGCCACCATGGCCCGTGATTTACTAACCGTCCAAGCTTCTACGGTAGCTTCGGAATCCGCTTTTTCTCTTAGTGGCAGGGTAATATCGGTGAGAAGAACAAGACTAAATTCGGAGTCGGTGGAGATGTGCATTTGCTTAAAGGATCACTTGGACTCAATCGATCGTATTCAACACGTAACCACTCTCGAAGATGAAACACCACTTGATGTTCGAGTGCACGACGAACAAGAAGGTATTTCTACAAGTAATTCCGAGGAAGAAGTCGCCGCTCAATAATTACGACGAACAAGAAGGCTTTTCTAGAAATAATATGTCACAACTTTATATTTATAAGTTTAATGTTTTGTTAGTTTGTTTTTGAAGATTTTAAAACATGTCACAACTTTATATTTATTTTTATGTTAATTGTTTTTTTTATTTTTCATGTTATACAAATACGAATCGTAGTTTAGAATCCAAATCGCAAACGAAAAACGAAAAAAAAAATTTTTTTTACACTATAACCGGTTGGAACCGGTTACGGTACAGGAACCGGTTTAGGAACCGGTAAGAACCGGTTAGATAGGTTAGGGGTCCGAGGGTGGGAGAACCGGTTCGAGCCTGGAACCGGTTTAATTGAGGGTTTTGAATATAGGAACCGGTTAGGAACCGGTTCCGGTTCCTAGTCCCAAACCGTTTTGAACATGTCTAGTGCTACCTAGTATTTCATTTTAATAACACAACAAGACACTTGCTGGTGCCGTCTTTTAAAATTTACGATGTTGTTAAGCAGCGTTTGTTGCTAAGAGTTATTTGACCACACTCTTTAACGATTCAATAGTTCTTAGTCTTCCTATAGTTTTATACTAGTATAAGTAATTTTTCATTTTCGCCTTTCAGAAACACAAAGTGTTAGAATTAAAGAACATATTACCCAAGAAGCACCACAATAATAACATGAAAAAAAACTTAACATGACTATACAGTTAATAATACATATGAATATGAATGTAATGTGGTTTACTGTAAGTGACATGGCCAGGCTATGTCCACAATCAAACTAATGGTTTTATGTATTTTCAATATCAAGATCAAAGAGTATAAATTGCCACTTGATGTTTATTTATAAAAGTCAAATTAGGGTTAACAACTCGTTCTCCATGTTTACACAACCAACTCCAGATCCAAGCTAAAAATTATTGCCGTTATTTCTAACTTTGCATACAAGCATCTCATCACGAGTTTTATCCATCAAACATTGAGTAAAACTTCCATAAGATGACCTTTGAAAGATACATAAGCTGGCTCGCGCTTAAGATGGCCTTAGCTTCAAAAATTCGTAGGTCAACCTTCTGGCATCTTAGACCCATCCTTTTTGCCATCTCTACTCATTTTCTTTTCGAACGGCGGTATTACATTCATAACGCCATCACGGTAAACTAGCAATTTTGTTGTCACCTCTACTCTCATAGAATCTAATCTAAATATAAAAAGTGAAAATGATAAATCAATTATGGGTCTCAAATTCACAATTATTAATTAGAAACCTCGAGTCCAAAACCAAGAACAAGTGACATCATCCAAACCTCCAAAATGCCAAAACTGGTGGGGCCCACGTTCCCTACATATGCACATATGGTATCTTTTGGGGCCTATTCCACTTCACAAAAATCATAACATGGTTGAAAAAGTAAACCCAATGATATATCTATCAAAGATCCTGTGTCCAAACACAAACTTTCATCTCTTAACAAATGTTCTTGAATTTACAAGTGATTAATGTTTGAAATATGATTAAGAATATTACAAGTTGTTCTTTTGATTTTACACTACAGAATACTATAAAAAACCATTAAAACCGAACCCAACATCGAGTACAGAGCGCCTTGCAATCTCCCTTACAGTCAATAATATAACCCAATACTTTAGGATTCCGAAGTAAAAGATTCCTTAACGTTTTCCCTTTTATACTCCATTGTTTTTCAAGAATCTGAACATTCGTCTTCAACTCGTTTTCAAGGCTACAACCTACAACCTCTGGGAATTTCTTGAGAATCTTGATGACATCATCGTCCGAAAGACCTAGGACCGTCAAATAATCGATTATTGCATTAATATTTTCAATTTCCGGTACAACTTTTTCGCGCTCTTCTCCCCAGTAAGGCGAGTGGACAAAACCGAATGCTTTTCCTAGTATTTTGTCTTGTTCTTCTGTGCTAAACTTAAATCGTGAAAAAGCTTGTCTACAAGATTCCCATTTGTTCAAATCTTCCTCACTTAAAACCGTCTCTGGAGTTTTTGCGGTTGAATGTGTTTTCCATCTTGTAAATGCAAGATTTTTAGCGGGAAAATGTCGCTTTGAAATGAATGATATGGAGTTTGATGGGTTTGATTCAAGATCAGGCTGAAAAAGTAGAAAGATAATTAAATTTGTGTACAATAATTGATATCGAAAAGAAGGAATATTTGAAACAAGTCAAACATGTTAAAATCATCCAAAGTTTACCTATTATTTTATTATTCAAATATTACTAGTGTAATGAAATTATTATAAAAAAAATAAAAAAATTGAACCGACCCGTTTAGACTGTACTAAAAAGGTAAAAATGACTCGTTTGAACCTTGCCAAAATCCACTTGAGTACAAAGCCAGTAAAGGGGGAAAACTATGTTTCAAAACATACCACTATATAAGACTATTAAGTCCACCATGTAAATTAGAACTTATCAAAGAACCATAAGAATCTCATGCTAAAGAGAATAGCGGGCCTAATCTGTCACTAGCCATAGTGGTCCAAACAACTTAATACAAAACTGTCAACAAACTACAAAGGGATAATGTCATAATGAGCATTGATGTCATGATGCAACCACTAGACACATAATATCAGTGAGTTGAGTATGATGGCTCGTAGAGAATATGTTATGAGTCACATGAAAGTTAGGTAATCAAACCCATATAAGACTATTAAGTCCACCATGTAAATTAGAACTTATCAAAGAACCATAAGAATCTCATGCTAGAGAGAATAGCGGGCCTAATCTGTCACTAGCCATAGTGGTCCAAACAACTTAATACAAAACTGTCAACAAACTACAAAGGGATAATGTCATAATGAACATTGATGTCATGATGCAACCACTAGACACATAATATCAGTGAGTTGAGTATGATGGCTCGTAGAGAATATGTTATGAGTCACATGAAAGTTAGGTAATCAAACCCTCTTAGATCACTCTAAATTTGGCATTAAGGGGATCAACATCAGAAAACGTGGTATGGGTCACATGAGGTTAGGTAATTAAACCATCTTAGATCACTCTAACTCTAAGACTGTCATTAATAGGGGTGTTCTTCGGGTTTGTTTTTTGGGTTTCGGGTTTTTCTGGTAGGGTTCTTCGGGTTTCAAATTTTTAAATCTTAACCCGAAACCCAACCCAAATCTCTCATGGGTTTTTCGGGTTCGGGTTTTTACGGGTTAGGTTAACTGGGTTTCAAGTATCCTAGAAAATGAAACACAAAAAAACAAAAAACTTTAAAAAACTTCAATGATAAAATTAAAACAACATATTCTTTGCTCGTAACGCAAATAATCAAATAATAAACCAACATAACTTGATAAAGTCATAAAACAATTCAAAAGAAGAGTAAAACTAAGTAACTAACTCGAACCATAATCGACTTCAATCAGACGTGATTTGGTTGCTCGATTACGGTTACTATTAGTAATAAACGAAAAACACAAATTAACAATAAACTATCGATCCATAATAGTTGGAATGACATCAATCGATTAGGTTCAGATTCTGATAACTTTAGTGACAAAGACTAAGCCTATTATACTTAAAAATATATTTAATTTCAAAACTAAAAGTTTATTTGGGTTGACCCGAAACTTATAAATCAAACCCGAGAACCAACCCGAATTACTTCGGTTTGGGTTCGGGTTGGTCTTTTCTTGGGTTCGGGTTTTTCGGGTCGGGTTAGTTCGGGTTCGGTACGGGTTTTTTCAGGTTGGGTTTCGGGTAAAAGTGACAGCCCTAGTCATTAAGGGGATCAACTGTAAACTGAAATGTTACACTAATTCTGTAATAAAACCATCTTAGATCACTTCACGATCAGTCTGAGTCTGCTAATTTGTTTCTGCAAACCATAGTTACAAAAGCCCTCGCTTCTTGCGCCTAGGCCTATTTTTCAGGTGAGGCTCAATAAATGCGCTTCTAGTTCCTAGGTGAACGCTTTGGCAATGTCTACGACAAGAACATGTGAAGATAAAAGCCGAGCAAAAGAAACACAAGGAGTGCTATTGAAACCTAGATCTAGGAGAGATCAAAGGCATTATATTGATACATTTTGTTATTCAAATTTTGGAATTACATTTAAATCGTGACTATTTTAAAAGTTTTGGCACTAATTATATGATATTAAATGTTATATAATAACTTCGTTTATTTTATTTGAAGAATCGCATTGTTTTTCATATACATAATATATTTTTTATTTTTTATTCTAGTGCGCTTTTTTCCTTCAGGCCCTCCCTTTTTTTGCGCCTAGGCCCCAAGCGAGGCCTATGCGGCCCCTTAAGTGCGCCTAGCGCATTTTATAACAATGCTGCAAACTAGTTAGTTTAGCTTCTTTTAATTAGTTTAGGATATGATTACAAAATTCTTGTCTCTCCTTTAGTATTATTCTTGATAAAAGCTCATCAAATTTAAAGGACTATGTTTTCTGCTTGCTTATCTGTGAGTCGTACTGATACGATTCCACCCATTAGGGTGCATTCCTGCTGAAAGAAGGGGGAAGTGGGCGGTTCTATGGAGCAGCTCGAAGTCATTTTGGGTATCCCTGTTAACCCGTTCAGCATTAGTGGCTAGTGGAGAGTTATGAGCGGTTACAAAAATGCTAAATGTATCTTTAATTTCGATGTTAGCATTTCAGTTTCGTTGTTCATGTTTTGTTATCTCAGTTTCTACTTTGTATTTGGAGACCTTCCCTTCTCAAATTGGGGCTTTTAATTTAGTAATCGAACCTTTTGCCTTACTCTAACTTCAGGTTCTACCATTTTGGTTCCATTGCGGGGAAATTCAATGGCTCCTCAGAACCGGAGTAATCCAGACCCAAATAATTCGAACCCCAACCCTGTGGCAGCCATCGCATCCTCCATGGAATCTCTGCAGCATAAAGTGGCGGCGATCAAAAGTCAAAACGCAGCAAGCAGACAGAGAATCAAGTGGAGATCGCAACCGATTTGAGGATGAGGTTTCAAACTCGATTTCCCTTCCTTCAGTGAAGGAGGCCCTCGAGGATGGATTCTGAAAGCGGAAAAGTACTTTCGCCACTATGATATCCTCGAGGAAGAAGAGGTTGATGTCGCCCCGATGAATTTAGAAGGGGATGCGCTCGATTTCTTCTCGTGACTTTCAACCGATCAGATTATAAAATTTTGGGAGGACCTGGTTCATCTTCTACAAAAGAATCTTGGTCCTGCTGAATTTTAGAACCCTGGTGAGCACCTCTTCAGCTTGAAACAAATCAGAACAGTGCTGGGGTACCGACAAGAGTTTGCAAGACAATCTTCTCGTGTTTCCAATTGACCCAAACACTGCCTTCTCGGGGTGTTTTTTAATGGGTTTAAGGAAGAACTCAAGGCCGATCCCAGTTACATAAACCCAAAACAGTTTACAAGGCCATGAGCATAGCCGTTAAGTATGAATTCAAAGAATCAACCACACCCGCTCCGGAAAGACAACTCTTGGGAACACTTCGTCAAAAACAGCCCAAACCGAATTCAAAACTAATCCGGTACCAACACAACAAAACCCCCTCTTCACATTTCTGATGCAGAAAAACAAGCATGGCACCTACATGGTGAATGTTATATATGTGGCGATAAGTATGGGCCCGGGCATAGATGCAAAGCAAGACAGGCACACTAAAATTGTTGGAGATAGACGAACATGATGAACAGTCTCTGGAGGAAACGAATGAAAAAGTCGTGCAACAGGAATATCTGCCTGAGATAAGTTTGCATGCTATTCTGCGTAAGTCCCAAACTACTGCTGTGATATTATACGGTACCGTCAGTTCGACTGAGGTGCTTATTCTCATTGATAGTGGTTCTACCCACAATTTCAACTCTGACTAGCTTGTTCAAGAGTTGAAATTAAAGACTCAACTGGTTACGCCCTTTAGGGTACAAATTGGAGACGGTGACATAAAAAGATGTATCCAGGTGTGTTGAGATGTTCATTTGCAGGTTCCGAAGCTGAAAATAATCCAAGATTTCTACCCTTTTTCAACTGAAGGGGCAGATGTGGTATTAGGAATCTACTGGCTCGCATCGCTCAACACGGTCGCAAGCAAATTGGAACGAAATGTTCCAAAGCTTTACAACAACAAGCAGATGTATTAATTACAGAGAATATCATCGGGTCCACATAAATAAGCAGCTTTTTAACACTTGTGTGTTGAACCTGCAGGTACAACGAAGACCCCTTCTTTTTTGCAACCCAACTTAACCGACTTCCAACAAGTCTTAGAAGAACCTACTTCCCTTCCACCTTTCTGATCACGCTACCATTCCATTCCCCTTCTCCCAAACAACCTACCTACTAACATCCGACCCTACCGGTACCCTCATTCACAAGAGACCGAAATTGAAATGCAGATGGATGAATTACTAATTGCAGGATTCAACGCCCCAGCACGAGTCCTTTTCCTAGTCATGTTCTCCTGGTCAAAAAAAAAAAGACGCCTCAGGGTGTACGTGTGTGGACTATTGAGCCCTAAATTGTGTTACCATCGCCAATAAATACCCGATTCCTAATATTGATGAATTACTTGACGAGTTACATGCAGCTACTTTTTTTCAAAACTAGACATGCGCTCCGGTTATTATCAGATTAGAGTTAAGCCCTTCAACATTGAAAAAACAGCCTTTCGTACACACTCAGGCCATTCATGGTGATGCCTTAGGCCTTATCTTCAACAGTTCATCTTAATTTTCTTTAATGATGTTCTTGTTTACAGCCGTAATTTTCAACTTCATATACAACACCTACACGCTGCTTTGAATCTCTACCAAACCCAACAGCAGAGTTTACTGCTTAAATTTATGCCCTATGATTTTTCAATCACTCATCGACCCGGTAAGGGAAATAAAGGTGCCGCTGCTCTCTCAAGGCATCCCCAAGTAGCTAATTTTTGTACACTTGCTGCCCCTCACTGTTAAGATCTACCATAAATACAGCAAGGTTAAAGGTGGACACTTACACCCATACATTATTAAAGAAATTCTGGCTCGTCCTTCGTCCAACTCCGATTTCTCTTACACGGATGAACTTTTATTCAATAAAATGTGGTTGGTAATCCTTGACATCCCTACCATTCGGGAAAAGATCATTTATGATGCTCATGCCACTCCAGTTGGCAGACATGGTGGATTTTTTAAAGACATATAAAAGGGTGTCATTCCAAATTTTTGGCCCCGAATGCAGCAGGATGTCTTCTCATTCATGCAAAATTGCCTTATTTGCCAAAGAAACAAATATGAAACTCTGTCGGTTTACCCCTTCCTAATAAGTTTGACACCATCCTGGTTGTTGTTGACTAAGGGTGGCAAAACAAACCCAAATGGGTTGTTTTGGGTCAATTTGGATAACTTTTAAAATTGAGATGGGTCAGGATGGATCAAAAGAATTTTGCAAGAGGGTCAAGATGGGTTGGGAAAATACAAGTGACTTTTGGTTATAGGTTAGAATGGGTTTGCTTATGGGTTAGAATGGACTAAAACAAGCTTTATCCAATTTTATTTCAAACAAAACCCACAGAACCGAATAGAAACCGAAATCATTGAAACCGAACATATACCGAAACCAACCGAAATGAAAAAAAACTGAAAAAACCGAACCTGAACCAAGAAAAAACCGAGTTTTTTTTTTTATGAACGAGGAAGACCGGGGAAATGTTTTAGTTATTTTACTTTTTGCGTTTTCGATTTATATTTTGAGTTATTATTTTTTTATTAATTTTTTTGAGGGGTTTTTGAAACCCTTTATATTTTAACCTTTACTTGGTTCAAGATGGATTAACTTTATCCATCTTGACCCATACCCATCCTAAACCGTATAAAACCGAGAAATCGAAACCGAACAAAAACCGAAAACATTGAAACTGAATTGATACCGAAACGAGAAAAAAGCAAAAATGAACAAAAAAAACCGAACCTGAACCGACACGAAACCGAGTTTTTTTTTTTTTTTTTTTAATGAACGAGGATGACGTGAGAGACATTTTTGTTATTTTAGTTTTTGCGTTTTTGATTTATATTTTGAGTTATTATTTTTTATTAAAATTTTTGAATATTTTTTTGAGGGGTTTTTGAAACCCTTGCATTTTAACCTTTACTTGGGTCAAGATGGATTAACTTTACTCATCTTGACCCATACCCATCCTAACCCTCTATTTTAAAAATCCATCTTGACCCATACCCATCCTGACCCAAACCCATCCTAACCCATCACCAAAATCCAACCCAACCCACTCATATTGCCACCTCTATTGTTGACAGATTGATTAAATACACTCACTTCTTGCCATTGGCCCATCCTTTTACTGCAAAAAGTGTGGTTGCCCTGTTCTGCAAGGAGATCGCACGCCTTCACGGTTTTCCCTGTTCGATTATTTCTGACTGTGACATGGTATCACTAAGCAATTTCTGGCAGGAATTGTTCCGTCTTTGCCAAACCAAATTGAAGATGAGTAGCTACCACCCCTAAAGCGACAGTCAAACTGAAGTAGTTAACCTGTGTTTAAGAGCTTATCTTCACTGCTTTGCAAATGAGCAGCCGACTAAATGGGCTACTTTTGTCTCTTGGGCTGAATAATATTCCTACAATATTGGGTTTCATACGCCCACTAAAACTGCCCCCTTTAATGTGGTATATGGCCGTGATCCACCAGCCCTACATCCTTATGTGGTTGGGGATATCAAAAATGCACAACTGAAATCTCAGCTAATCGGTCAAGCTGATATGTAGTAATATACTTTCCGACAAGTCGTTTTACCTGGCCGGAAGTGGTGAGACAATTCCACCCCTTACCGAAAGAAGGGAGAAATGACCAAGTCATTTTGGGTGTCCCTGTTGACCCATTCAGCAGTGGTGGCTGGTGGAGAGTCATGAGCGGTTATTTTCAACGTTGATTATAGTGCTTCGTATTTTGGGTCCATAATAAGTTATTAACAAGAAAGAATAACGGGATAGCGCGTAATTACATAAATTTATAATTAAAAGTTAAGAATATTAACAAGACTTACAACAGATAGGCGACAGTGTGTACAACCAGAGTCAAAGGTCAACAAGGTAGAAGGCAAGGAAGTCCCCAGCATTCCTGCGTAATAATATTCTTATGCAAGGAAAGGAAGACAGATATGCAAAGTAGAATCAATTAGCAACCAGCCCTAATTCATCAGAGGCTAATTATATTATAATAGAGTGAAATGAAGCAAGCAAAATAAACAGAGGCATACTACTACTACTACTACCTGTGAAGACTTGGGTTTGATATGAATGCTGCTGCTGCAACGATGATATCTTCTGGTTTTGTTTTAGAGTAGTTTTGGACTAACCAAAAGCCACATATATTGTAAGCAAGCAGCCGATCCCCAGCTTATAAGCTCGGGCTCTGAGTAAATATCTCCCATAATTTATTACATATTCACACTAACATTTTAAAATTCAATATTTATCTTCCTATTCTAATAAACAAAAATAATAATGGTTAGCTCCTAACCACATTCAATCCAACCTTAAATTTCTTCTCTAATTCTCTAATCTCTTTTCTCATTCATTCTAACTATTACGGGTTAAAGCCATTTTAACAAAAAGGTTATAACTTAGAGAATTAAGAGAACAATTAGGCCACGAGTGTAAATTTAAATAAATTCATTTTATCATATTTGTTACTAGGTTATAAACCCGTGTATTACACGGGTTTCAAAAATTAAATCTCATTCATTATCTTATTATATGATCCTACTTCTTCAAATTGTAACAATCATGTACAAAAAACACATCAAAACTCTTGAAAAGTTACTAGAGCTGAAAATGTAAACAAACTGCTTCTAAGTATATTGTTATGTTAGTTTCAATATATTTTGTTACTGAACTAACAGTTGCAAGAGTTTCTATCGGTAAAAAAAATTACCAAATGATTCAAATTGAGGGTTTAATGATATTAAATTATTAATCATCCATAACCAACAAAAAATAAACCTATGTGGCTTACTTCATGTCCTTTTTTTTTTCTAATTCATGTCTTAAGTTATAAAATTAGAAGCAATAGCAACTTCAAATATGGTAATATCGACAAATAAAGTGTAATATTAATAAAGTTATAGGCATTTTATCACATTTTTTTTCGGTTTCAAATATGCCATCTTACTAAACTTTTAATTTCAGATGATCTTGACACATTTTATTCAACTCCAACAACATACAAGAAACTAAACAGTTATAGTGAGTTGTGTAAAAGTAAAAAAAAATGTAAAGAAAACATATTCTGAACAAAAAATAATATTTTTCTTAAAATGACCAGTTTTGACCCTAACTTTACCCACTAAACTGGTTCTTATGTTGCGCCGACTGACACGACCCGTTCATTTTGCCAGCATAAGAGAACACAAGTAGCAAAACTCGTTTACTTAAAGGATTGAATACAAGTTGTACTTGCCCGAAATGCTCCATGCTATACTAACTCTAGTCTGTTTCAAATAGAACTTGTTATGGCCCATTACGTAAATCATAGTACGTAGAAAAACTGTTGCAAATGTTTTATTCACAACAAATAAGTATCTCATTGCAAACAAAACCATCATTCCTCCCATATATCAAACCATTTGAGACTCTTGTATAGAAGATATAACACAAACAAATCATAATAATAAAAAATCAACTTAAAAGAAACAAATTAGTATTTCGAATACCCTGGTCATGATCTTACTTCTTACAATGATTTTGTATAAATTTGGTTTGCAACACCCATAGTTACAACCATTTTCTTATTATTTATAATAGTCAAGTATACTTTATAGTCTTAACTTGCAAGATTTGAAATAAAAAAAATGAGTGTTGTGCCTATAACAGACAACACAGTGTCATCATCACAAAGACATTTTTCCAAGAAGATATGAATTTTACTTCATGAATATAAATGGATATAAACATATCATAAAGGAAACAAAACTCACCATGACACCACTATATTTTAAGGATCAAAACAACTCATTTTCTATATCAGTTTGGCCCGAAACTCTAGTTGATGCAAGTTTTTGAATTTTTTTTTCTCAAAAGAGTGTTGTGGATAAAAGTATTTACCAAAATGGTGTTGCTTTAAAAATAATTACCAAAATAGTGTTGTTTTGACTTTGTTTTCTCAAACTTGGTTTTCTCGGCCCCTAATATTAGATAACATATGTTTTTCAATAAAATATAACTTTTTTAAAGCTTCCATATAATGCTTTATTACAATTTCAGAAAAAACAAATTAAAATATATACTAAATATACAAGTTTATTTGGTAAAAATATAAAACATATTTGTTCTTTTTAAAAATATTAGAACGTAACACGCTTTCGTTAGTGTGTATTTTTTTCTTTCAAAATATACTTTATTTATGAATAATATAGGTTAACTAATTAGATTAGGAGGGTAAAAGATACAATTTATTCTAAAAGCATCATTTTGGTAATTATTTTTTAAGTAACATCATTTTGATAAATACTTTTATCCACAATACTCTTTTGAGAAAAAACTTCAAGTTTGTAATAATGAATAAACACAATGAATTTCACTATCAGTTAACATGTGACAAAAAATACACATAATTATTAGATCTGAAAGAAAGAGTACTGATATGCACCATCATCAATCTATTATTCTCCTTGAGTGCTAAATTATGTCATTTAGCAAAAGTTATCATACATATAAAAAAGTTTATCATATAGAATTAATAGTAAAAAATAATCAAATGAGATAAGCCAATTTCATATTGTTCAGAGTAAAGATTAATCGTAACATCGGTCACTAATAAACTAAAAACATACAACTATAAATGAGTTTCAAGTACGTTCTTTTATTTCTATTTTTTTTACTTCATTTACTACTATAAATTATAGATAAATCATTAATATGGAATGTTTAAGATATTTATTAATTGTTTTAATTAGATATTATGACTTTGAAGTTGAATAATAATGATGCCACTTGGCAAAAATTGGACAATTAGGTGTCATGTGATAGAAAAATGACTTTTGTTTATTATAATAGTAGATTTTATCCAACTCTAGAACCATATATACATGAGATTTGTTAATATATAAATTAATAAGATGAATTATTTGAAAGAAAAAAAAAGATACAAAATAAAAACATAAAATAAAAAATGTTGTTTGTGTTTATAGTCCTGTATTGGATAGTACTACTTATGATAAAATTACAAATGTTGTGTATAAAATATAAATATATTTTCTTAATTTTGTAAAATTTAGATTCTAGACATCTTATTGTTTTTACTATATATTTCAATTTTCTTATCCTTAATTTTATGTCTTATTTCAAATAGCGGATCTTATTAATTTTTATCATTTGATAAATCACGTGTAAATACACGGGTTCAAAAGCTAGTTACATACATACATACATATATACATACATACATATATATATATATATATATATATATAAATTCCCATTTCATTAAAAATATATGTATAGAATTACTATTTTATCCTTAATTAAATTTTAAAGTTGGATTAATTATCTCTTCTTTTTTCTTGAAATCTAATGTATAGATACATATCACGTGCATCTACTTCTACTACTCTAATAGAAGAATACTCTTTTGTGCCACTTGTCACTTTCTTAGACATTCTCCTCATTTTAACCTATTTTCAATATATGCAATATAATTGTTCAAACTTATAATTTTGTGTCCCTATCTACCATACCTTCCTCAAAAATTCAAAAAGATAAATTTAACACAATAAATTAATAACCATAAATTCAAAACTAAAATTTCGTTAATCAGGTCAAAACATTTACCATACTTCCCTTAAAAAATCTGTTTATGTTTATTTTGGAAAGCTACAATCCTGGTTTATAAGGTATCGTATTATTTAACACATAATGTTTATAATATTAATGTTTTTCAAGATGTATAGGTTTTTTTCTCTTCTTATCTTTTTCCTTGATGTTTATCTGTAAAAATCTGTTTGTTTCATTCAATCAATTCATTTACCAAGCTTAATTACATGTAAATCCAAATTCTTAATTATTTGGAAAGCTACAATCACGGTTTCTTAGTTGTTTAAATAATTATAGAGATTGAGATATATCAAATTAATTAAATATTGTAACAACTTCCTAAAATATTCGTTAATCACACTCGATAAGTATTCAAAATTTCAACATTCCTTATCTAATATTTTCAAGTATTATATATAAGGCATCACATCTTCTAATACTCTGCTATGCTAACTCAGAGTAATCAAAAGTTTCACAGCTATAGCAAACAGGTTAGAATATCTTTTTATATTCCTGACAATTGCATTCCTTATCTAATACTTTCAACTATATCATTTGTTGCTTAATTATACGACTTTTAATTGTAATATATTAAGAAAGTTGAAATATTTCATATACAGATAGTTTGTGACAGCAAATTTATCATGCTTAATCAACTTTCACGTGCTAAGGACTCTAACGATGACTCTCTTATGAAAGTTCATGTAATCTAGTTTTAGGATAATCATGTTTTGGATAAACCTGAACAAATAATCTCAAAAGACATGATATTAATTTTTAAACAGGTATAATTTGTTATGTGTGTCAATATATAATACTTTCATGGTCATTGTCACCTGTATTGTGTTTTTTAACATGCTGAATTTTCAATTCCTTTTAAATGTGAAGGAAACATGGTTCATGGGAGCGTATTAAAAATTTTATATATAGATTTGATAGATACACTTCAAAAGATATGTTTTATATTATAAATAACGTTTCTGTTGGTGACAACGGTACTGAATGCAGGTATGTGAATAATGACAAAGAAACTCAATCTCTTTCTGAAGTCAACTATTACACCTTGTGAGGATTCTGGTGGTGATTTACACGTATTCAAGTTTCATGGTATTGATGTACTTATTAACAAGGTTACTGAAACAAACATCATTGTTGGTAAGTATTATCTTAAATATTAATACTTTTTATTAAATTTCTGTTACTATATTATTATTAAAAATGGAAAATTTATAGTTGAAACTATTTGCTTATCATATTTTCTAAACTTCGGTTTAGATCATTATCCACTATTTTTATCCTTTGTTTTGTGTCTTCTATTCAGTTCTACTCTCATGTAACAATAACATATGAATCACTATCATATTCTTCACTGTTCTGCTACAACCTGATTGTTACAACATTGTTAAATTTGCAAATGAACTTATAAATCTTAGCATCTATGTTTTTTTATAGATTAACAACTTTATTATACAATTGTGTGATAAATTTGCTATAAATTAATGATTTCTCATCAATATTCTCAACATCTTAGTACCTACAAATATGGTATTACTATACGCTGCTTTATAAGTTTGGATATCACTTTGCCTTTTTAGTCACAATTCTAGGATGATTTAAGTTTTATACTTAATTTTTTTTTTTCATATAAATGGTAATTTGTTAATTCCTTTTTTATATAATAACAGAAGTGTCACACCCCAACATAAGGCGGAAATACAGAGGCATTAGTATGATTGCTCATAGCTCGAGGTAACTATCATGCAACAATTGTGACAATATCTAATAATTTAATTCATTAAATTCCAATCACAATATCCATAAATAACCAAATAATCCAAACAATATATCATAACAAGAATGGAAATAATCCAAATACATAAATTAAATTGTTCTTGATAAACATTCCTAAAGTCTCGACTAATCATCCAAAACTCCAAGTCATCAGTTTAAACGATAACCTGCATATACGTAGAAAATACAATAGTTTTGTCAACAAATATGTTGAGTGAGCAGGTCATTAATTGTTGCAATAATATATAATATGAAAAGATAGCAAAACATGAATAAAGTGGTAAATAAACCAAACCAATGAGCAAATAAAGTGTCAAGTGAACCATTGCCAAGCGAATCGGGCGCCGGTTAAAACTAGACGGTCGTATGATCATACAATAATGAGAATATGGTGGGCCTCTCCGAATGCGCAAATTAAACAAGTAATCAATTAGCATTTATGTCTAGCAATTCACACACAATATAACGTTTGCTAATAATTGAGATATGTATAATATGAAAAACTATAAGTATGTATACGCCCCCAAAACGTTTGAAAATATGTGAAAACGGGGGAATGACAAAACTCACCTTAAAACAATTGAGTTAATAATAAATACGAAAAAGAATGACGAGTCTTTTGATTAACGCGCCGAACGATGAAAAACAACAGAACCTGAAACCTAACGATATGAAAGTATAAGTAAAAGCGAATCTAATGTTGCTGGAATCAATCCAAATGGATAAGTATACCTCGAGTTATGTCGATTTTAATGTTTAAACGAGTCGAGTCTGACCAGAATCCGAACTTCGAGTCGGGATTCAGGTTTTGGTCAGAACCCTTAAAATTTAATTACGAGAAGAAAAGTCTTCTGAACCGAACATTGAATCCGACCAGAAGTATGAGAAAACGAGAAGTCAAAGTTGACTGTTTTACCCTTTATTGGGTTTTAAAACAATTGACCAGTAAATACCCTTAAATCTTAGAAATTTATTGAAGGTTATCGACTAGTGAATGTTTATGAATGAAAACTCAGTTTACAACTTAACCAGAATGTGAACGAACAACGAGTTATAACGAGTCAAAGGTCCTTAGTCTTGCAAAGTCAACCGTTTAATGAACGGTTCTTCAACAAAACACCAAAAACCGAAGAGGATTGAGAGAGACAGAGAGGGTGATGGCTGAGATTTGTTAGTTAGGGTTTAGGTAAAGTTTTGTGGCAGACGAATGAGGTTAGTTTATATAAGAAAATCTAAACCAAACCAATTATGGACTTTTGGCCCGTTTAAGCAATAATCTATGTTTTAATGAAAGAATCACAGAATATATCATAAAGATTGGGTCTTGATGGTTAAGAAACGAGTTAATACATGTATCTCATGTATATGGAGGTGTCTTGGTCCTTAATTCTCGCTAATATGCCAAAAATACACGATTTTATGCCTTAAACGAGTTTAGGAAACAATAATAAACGATCTGACTGTGCAGCTCACTCACCGCGCCGCATGGTGGCCTTGGGGCCTGCCCTTGCGCAGCGCTTCAGCCTCCGGCGGGGGGTGTTTTCCTTTTGTGCAGAAATGGTCCCTCAAGTTTGATAAGTTGATCGATTTAGGAACTTGTTTATTATAGCTAATGAATAATCAACATATAGAATAGGAAGGACTTAAAGTGAATATAAAGAAACTCATAATTCATAAATGCAAAGTATTAGTAGAGTTTAAGATCCGAATAACGTTCAAACACGGATAAAACAAGATAACCAAATAAGATAAAAACCCGAAATGTTACAAGAAATATTTGACTTTTATTGCCATCCAGGGATCAAGTTCGGTGCATATAATGAGTAGTTAGTTTCATGTCTTTGTTTAAACTATTGCTCCTTTATAGTTTCAGATCTTTGATTAAACTACTGTTCCTAATATATTTTATGACTCTCTACAAATATGTGTTAATTTCCTTACTAGAGTTTGAACAAAGATTAATTTATATGAATTGACTTGGTCTCTAATTTAGTCTACGTTTTCTTCTTTTATCATCACTTATTTATAGCCATCATCACTTACTTATGATGTATTCTTGTCAATATAGATGTAATTGGCGTTTTGTTGCTAATTGTTCACCAATTGTGAACATTAAAAAATCTAATGACGTTCAAACCAACAAGATGTATATGAGGTTAAAGGGTTTGAAGTAACTTTATTTTAGATTCATTTTATATTATATGTTAACTTTGTAAATGATGTATCTTGCTAACATGTTTTATAAAGCAATATAGAATTACCTTTTAACTCTATAGGGATGGTACGCGATTGACATGTCAACTTATATTCTATCAACTTCTGATCAAGCACCCGTAGTTGTCGTGTTACAATTTGGCTTATTCAAGATTCATGAAGGTTTGATACATTGATTTCTTCTTATTGGTAATGTTAAATTTAGATGCCTTTAAAAATTATTATAAATTTGACTACTTTATTATTTTTGTTAATCAAGGTCATCCCTTTGTTTTCAATTCAGGTAATGTTAGTAAGATGTCCCACGAAGACATGCATGAAATTGACGAATTCAAGAAGAGGTTTTGTTTTCATATATATTGCTTCCAATTGTTTTTGTGTGCCTTATAAAATTTTAAATTTATTTTACATTTATATAACATTATTTGCTGTGCAATTTAAAATTTATTTTTTTTTCAATATAAAATTTTTTAAATTTATTTCACATATATATAAAAAAAATATTTACATTAAGTTATGTGATTTGCAAGCATACTTTTGCAACAATGTCATGCATTGCAGAAGTGCTTATTTTCCTCTATGTCGGTATGGAATTGGATGTTGAATAATAGAGGTTTATTAATGGCAGGTAACCGTTGTAAACCAACTTTTTTTTTAACTTAAATTCTTTTTTTTGTTCAATTATTATTATTTTTAATTTTTCATCCCGGGATAACCAATCTGGGCAAGTGTTATACTGCTTTTGCTTATTATGATTTGAAGAGAAGATCCATATCGATTGCAGTTGCATATAAGAAGGTAAACTGTGTAGAAAAATCAATAAACTTTAAAGAACCCGTATTCTCACACAGACAGTTATACGTCACCTTATCAAGAGTTACAAGTATACATGGACTAAAGATTTCGAATATTGGTAAACGAGGTATATTGACTAATACAACCATAAATGTAGTGTACAAAGAAATTTTTACTTATTTGTAAAATGTTTGTGTAATGTTCGTTTTGTAATTTATGTAATTATAATGTAAATGTAACTGTATCAAATATATATCAATATATAGTTGATTGTATTTCGTTTAATGTTTAAAATTTAAAATTTTCATCAATTCTCCGTGTATTACACAGGTCTCAAACTAGTAAATAAATACACACTAGATTTTAGCTCCTGTGTTACGGGGGTTTATTTAGGTTTTTATTTTGAATCTTGCTATTTTATATTTGTAATGATTTATTTTACTTTTCAATGAAGTTTTGTTTTGAAGACATATATATTATTTTGTTACGTTCATTATATTTTTTTAACATTTGGGCTCTTTCAATTGAGATTTGTATGCTTACAGTTGAGTTTACAATAAATATTCATTGAGATTTTAAAGCCAAATTCAGAAGCTAAGTTATTCTTATGGTGATACAACAATTTCTACAATACATTACTTAAATACACTCGAAACTTCATGAGTTTTGCTCCACTTTTATTGTTATAAGCTTAACTGTAAAACTCATTCTCGCCACTAGTGAAACTTGTAACCAAGTTTTAAACGTGTTAAATAAGCAAACACATTGATGTGAAAAAATTACCATTTTCAAACATCTCCATTGCACCTCTTAGAACAAATAACAAAGTAGATTAGTTTTTTTTTACAAAGAATTTGTAAACCATAAACAATTAAACTAATTAAAAAATCCTCATAATTGTAGATGTTGCAGCTACTTTCTACATATATTCTAATGTGCTTCTTAGAATTTATATCAATTTCAAAATTTTCCTATAAACTTATAAAGAATCCATAAAAAATCCTCATAACATGTCTAAATTATAACAATTTGATCATATATATCATTTTTACTATGTGTATCGTGTTCCCTTACACAAATTTGAATATCATAATATATAAATACGGTTAATATTACAGATGCTGCAACAAAAGTCTTTTAATTGACTAAAAATGGGGAAAATGTATTAGAAACATACTCCATTTGCTCAATATTTTTACATTCCTTGATATTTATTTTCGTAAGTATTGATGATAATCATTTAATGTTGATGGGCTAGCTATAATAAATGTATTAGTTAAAAGTTTATTTGAGATAGAACCACAACCCAAAATCAACCCATTTTGCAACCTCTAGTGGTCTAGACAATTTCTTACTTTGTGCCACAAACGATCGACCAAAGGTGTTTACCTCTTGGCCGTGAATTTAGAAAATTGGTTACAACTGGACATGCTGAAATAAGGTGATCGTTATGCCCAACTCAAGCCTCCAAAACCTGCATAATTGCCAAATCTAGCATTAGATGCTGGTAAACCTTTTCGGTTGTAGATAATAGATATATCATAAAGTTACTATACTAAAAAGGAATTATGAGACATACACGCATAAGCATGTGGTTTAAGTTGCTACAATGGATCCAAAAATATTATAATCACCAAAAAAACACCCATAAAGACATATTATTATCACAAAATAGACGTTGAATGGCTTTTGACCCATTTGGCCTATCTTTTAAAGGTAAATCTAAAAATTATGAAGTTTAGCATGCTTGCCTGTCAAGAATTGAAATAAAAATATATACATTTTTTCGTTGCGATGACAGATAGGCATCAAGCCGTGAAAATGGATTATCTTCTGTGGATCCGGGTTCTTGAGATGTGAAGACGTATGGAAACTTTTAAGAAATCTATATATAATTTTAGACGCATCTATTTAAAAGAAACAATCTCATTTAAAAAGAAACGAGGAATCTCGAAATTTTCCCTGTTTGTTTTTCAGTTCTAAAACTTCATTTTCTAGGTTTGAAATGCAGGTTCGGAGTCGAAGAATCTCTTTGAAATATTGTTCAACAACAATTATTTTACATTGAACTTCAGCTTTGAGATCATGATTGCTTTAAGACAGATTTTTAATTTTTAGTGTAGATTGTTCCAGTAGTTTAGATTTCTGTCGATAGCATTCATTGATCATGAAATGATCTTTTGTGAGTGTAGAGTTCTGATGTAAAGCTGATTCAAGTTTGGTTTTGAGTTTAGCACATTCAGCACACTCAGTCACAACAGCTGAAGATTCAGATACATTAATTGAAACTTTAGGACATACCTCTTCAATTTTTGCCATGCAGGCAAAAGATTCGGTTTGCACAGATGAACTCTGATCAGAATCATTTTCCGAATCTGAGGTGTCACTTTCTTCAGATACATTATTGCTGCTTGTATCTTCAAACTTCTCAACTGGTTCAACAACAGCAAGGTTAGCTTGATTTCCCAATAACCGTTGAGACCAGTCTACACCTTCATTTGCGATGAGAGTTTGAGTGTTGGTCGACTTATTCTTGTCACCCTCTGATGAACTCTTCTTGCTTTGATCACTTCCCGATGAATTCTTTCCCGGATTTCTCTCAGAATTACGTGGACCCGGGTACTCCTTTCTTGGTATCACACTCTTTTGGCAAAGTGGCCAAAGTCCCCGCAATTATAACACTTGACCTTCAGTTTATCAAACCCAAATTGCTTGTTAAGAGTAGGAAGGTCTTTTCCCGTTCTTTGCATAAACCTTTTAACCTTTCTGACAATCATTACCATGTTTCACTTGAGATCCATCAGGTCAAGGTCATCAGGATCAATCTGGTCATTGTCTTCGTCGGTCAATTCACTTGTTGCAATTTTACTACCAACCAGTTGTTCATATGAAGTCATGAATGCACACACAAACGCAAATTGCTGTTCAGCTTCTTGAAGATTTACTTTAGGCAACGAGCTTGAAGCATTTGCATTTGACCCAGAATTTTCACCAGTTGCCATGAAGCATACGTTAGGCGAACCATTTACATTAGCTGACTCTTCTTGTGCTTGAGTGAAAAATGCTGTGATTGGAACTGAACTTGATGAGTTATTTGCCGGAAAAGCACCACCATAAAGAGAAGGATTCTGATTTTGATTATCCTTCAATGAGTTCTGGCACTTCAAATCAAATTCTCTTTCCTCTATCTTGTTAATAAATTGCATGGCAATGAGCTCTGTGTTTCGAAAGAAACCATTCTCTTTTAACACAAAAAGGAAAGTCGAATATGATGAGGGTAATGCGTTCTTCAGAGTATCAATTTTGTCGGCTTCAGTCGGCTCAAGATTCACACTTGACATTTCCACAACAAGATGACTAAACCGATTAATCATCTCCTCCACAGTTTCATTCTTCATTAAAATAAAATTTCTAAACTGAAATTTTACAAGAGTCTTCTTACTCTCAAGCGTATTTCCCAAGCTTCTTATCTTCAGAGTTGTGAATAGAGATGCACAAATCTTAATAGTGCTATACTGGTGAAAGATTTGTTCGGGCAAAGCCATTGGGAGAGTCGAATAAGCTTTTGTCTAACTTTCAAAATCATTCAGTTCTTGTGCTTCATAGTGCTTAAATTCCTTTTGGAGTCCAACCCAGATTGTCACTACCTACAAGAGGTGCTGCATACACATCATCGGGAAACCGTACACTGCTTGGATGTACCGACCCCAAATGAGCACGAAACCTCAGTTCCCACCGAGCAAAATCTGATAGCTTCAGAAGTTCAGGACACTTGTTATGACTACCAATCTCGTTGTCCATTTTCAGCATTTGTTGCATTAAAGCATTCTAGGATGCAAATGCATAGTACGAAGCATTCTGAGAAGCCATGAGATAACAATTTTGAAAATTAGAGAACTAAACTTGTCAACTATTAAAAGTTATGGTTACTGTTCAAATGAATCAGAAAACTAACAAATGTGAGATATTCGTTAATGATTCAATTGAATGTGTGGATAGCGAATGAGTTGAACGAATGGTTAACGAATGAGATAACGAATGGTAAACGTGACAAGCGAATGTAAGTTTAACGAATAGGTTTCACGAATGATGAATGTTTCACGAATGATTTAGCGAATGGTGTTAACGAATGTGGTATAAGGTTTAACGAATATGACATGAACGAATGATCAGTTAGTCTTGACGAATTAATCTTCAACCATCTTAACGAATCAGTATTCAACCAGTAACGAATGAGTATTCAAAACTTCAAACTCTAGATTTTAGTCTGTACTAGTTCAAATTACTTGAAAACTATATCAAACGATTCGTAATTCAATTCCGAACTTCCTATTACCAGTCCGCAATTCCAAACAACCACTAAACCACTCAATTAACCAGTCCGTATTTCATTGTTTACTGCCATTAACTATCAATTCAATTTCTATCAATCTGAACTCAATCCGAACTCAAATCGAACTCAAATCTCCATATCTAGTTCCAATTACCTAATTAACACTTCAAATTACACTTAGAACAATCCAATTACCATTAAACGGAATCCTCTGTGTTACCGGAGTTAAACGAACGCCGACTTAGATCAATTCATTATGAAATTGACTTAGCACATGATGAATGAATACGATTAGTTACGAATGAACACGAAGATCAGATCAAATGGCTCTGATACCACTTGATTGAGCCTGTTTGGATCTAGATCTTATGATGACATCGATTCATTCATTGATTATGTATACGATTAGGTGGATTATTTTATGTGTGTGTACTGTGTGTGTTGAGAGTGAATTTGGGCAGAGTAACGACACTTGAGAGAGAATAATAAGAACTGTTACATTAATCTTTAAGTTACAGGGTATATATAGGGATGACCTCATTCGTTAAGATATCCTTAACGAATGAGTCATTTGTTACATTAAAGACTAATGAATGAGACAACTCATTCGTTATACATCACATATACTGAATAGCCCTTCATTCGTTATGTTCCATTCGTTAAGCAGGGTTAACGAATGGAGCTTACATTAGAACGAATGTGACAAATTCGTTACAAGGTAACGAATGTGCCTTACAATTAAGGCGAATGGGCATATACAATTACCAAAATACCCTTTACATTAAACCATAATATAATAATAAACAAATAAAGACCGAGACGTACAAAACATGTATCAACATCAACTCCACCAACCATTACAACCTCACAGGTACCTACCCAATCCATTGTACTACTGTTCCAAACACCATCACCACCAATCTTATCCAACACTCCACCATCCACAATCCTCTCACCCAAACCCATAGCCAAAGGAAAGTCTTCGACACCTCCGGTATACGTTGATCCTATCCTCGATAGGATCATCGCATTGGAGGAATCAAACGTTGAGAGGGTTGAGCGAGAGCGTGTATTGCTCGAGTATATCAAGGTTCAGAAGAAGAAGGAGCGTGAGGATGCCATGGAGAAAGCTAAATTGGTGACACGTGTTGAGATCCTGGAAGAGCAGCGAGAGCTACACTATGGCTTGATCGAAAATCAGAGGTCCTGGATCAACCAACTACATACACGTATCACAAGTCAACAATAACTCCTCAACAAAGAAGTGCTTGACAATGCTTATCAGCGAGCTGAGTACAAAAAGGTGTCTAATGGGGTTGAGACACTGGAAAAGAACATGCATGCAGCTCAGATTCTAGAAGAAACGCTGTTCAAGAAGTTTGAGGACGCTACTACTAAATGGGATGTTGGGTTGGAGGCGACTATCTCTAGGGTGTCTATGCTAGAGGGACAGTTGGCCTCATCTACCTCTCTCAGAACACTTATTGCTGAGAACACATCGTTCAGAACAGAGATAGAGGCAATTCAAGCCAAGATTGTAGAGCAAGATCGTCTGAATAAGCTCCAGCTGAAGGTTAATGAGGAGATGACTAGTAGATACAAGGCCGCCTTAGAGCTTATTGGTATGCATGACGATGATTTTACTACGTTCGAGGCTCCTCTTGACTCAGGGTTTGGAACTTGGAGGAAGTCTGCCACCGTTGCACAGATAGGTGGATCCCAACCTACCACAGGTCCGAGTGTGGCTGTGCGAGCTGAACAGGTTGGAGGATCTGAAGGAGAGGCGACTATGGGTCGGGTTGCACCACAGATCGGTCAGGAAGCGAGTGTTGTAGGAACCATTTTTGGAATGACTCATGTTGAACAACCTTAACCCCAAGCTGGTGGTGATGATGAAGGTAGAGACGGTGATGATGAAGAAGAGAGCGATGATGAGGATTACGAAGAAGATGAAGATGTGGATGACAATGTCCACGATAGTTTCGATGATGATGATGATGATAATGACGGAGGTGATGGCGGTGATAGTGGAGCCGGTGCGGCAGGTGGAGGTAACACTCAATCACCTCCACATACTCAACAGACACATCAAGACCCTGCCGCATACGAGGCCGCAAAGAAGGTGAGAGAAGATGAGGTAGGGATCCATAATTTATATAACGAGTTGTTTCCTGCAGGTGATATTGCAGGTGTGATGGATGAGTTCATTGAAGCCGGGAAAACTCTTGAACCGGTTCAATCTCATCTGGCTGAGGAAGTTGAAGACGACGACTACATCAACTACTCACCGAATCCAGACACAACACCTACTGATACTCAAATGTCTGAAGCACCTGTCACTGATCCCGTCATTGATCCAGCCACCGACTTGTCACAAGCACCAAAGAAGAAGAAACGAAAGACACACTACATGACAAGTCGAGCCAGTTCCCACTCCCTCAACTATCCGTACCACGATGATTCTCTAATTGTATACGCTCGATACAACATGGAGAAAAGCAGTTGGGTCATTCGTTGGGCCAGCGGAGACCTCATCTACCTCGCCCACAAAGAGCTGTGCACTCTACCTGAGCTTGATATCAACTACTTGAGAAAGGCTTTGGGACCCGGGGATTATGATGAGAATATGGACGACTGGATAATACGTCATTTGAAGCATCAAGCAAAGGTGGGATATAAAGATTTTGAGTTGAATAAGGGTAGAAAGTTCAAGAACCTAAGAGAGATCGACCCAGCCACCGAAAAACCAAGGGTGATGTGGAGGTATGGTCCCCAAAGACAGTCTCATCATCTATCATGGTGAACCCTTTACTCCAAACACTCTCCGAGATTTTATTGGCTGGGAATTTGACAACAAAACAGGAGAAGCCGTCATACACTACAGGGATATGCATGAACTTTGTGTATTTGACGAGCACGAGAAGATGGGACTTTGCAAGGAAGACATTCTAAAGCTCTACAACTCGCCTTTAGGCAAAGTTGAAGATATTGGCCGTCAAAACACTGACCGGATAGTTGATGCTTTCAACAAGTTCGTCAAGAGACTTGTTGAGATTCCACTATCCGAGGAAGGCGTTCTTGAGTATGATACGGACGGCTTCCAATACTAAAGACTAGAGGGAGATTGTTAGATTCCATTTTGTTTAATTAAAGTCTTTTGTATTGAAAGTATGTATTGAACTTGATTGTATGTTTTGTGTTTATGTATGTTTGGGCCAAAAGCCATGTAAAGAAGCCCATTGGGCATGTTATGTAATGAACACAACTTCTCATGCATGCTTCCTATAAATAGGGAAGCATGCCATGAGAACATAAGTCTTTTGCCAAAATCTTATCCTCTTGTTCTCTCTCTTACTTCTCTCTAAAAACCCGAACATAAATCCTCAATATCCGAGACCAAAGGTAGCTTGGTGTGATATTCCGCTAGCACCGAGTTTGGTTGACCTAAGACATGTTGTTAGATCCACCCCGTTGGGACCTACAATTTATAGGTAACACCAATCAAGTTTCGGGTTTAAAGTTTTTAGTAAGATAAATTCTTTTGTCATGTGGATGGGTCAATAGTTTGCAGACAACATTTTGATTATGGGTTAGTTTTGATACAGGCCAAAACATTGGTTACGGTTATTTAGGATATAGTACAGCTTGAAAGAAAAAGAAGTTATTATTTTAAGAATATGCCACTTTGACTTTAAAGTATTAGGTATTACTATCGATCATGTGACAAACTCATTAGTTTCTCTTGAAGTGTGTTGAAATCATTTCATATTAATCAAAAGGCTGCTGAAGGAGCTTGGCTTTTCGATGGTGGCTGGTTCTATTTTGGACAACAGACCAATTATAACCTGTTTTTATTGTATATTTGTATAGAACCCCTTAAAAATGCCATAAAAATAATTAGTTAGCTGCTATTTTACTCTCATGTTTAGCCTGAAGTCTTATAAGTTGCAAAACAATTGATTATATAATCTTGTTATTATTAATTTTTAATTATTGATTATGTTCTTCTTTGGGGGTATGAAAGCAAAGCTATTATTAATTATTTTTACCCAAGTTGAGACTATTATTTTTCTTACATATCACGAACCCTCAATGGGTTAATAAATTGTTAATTTTATTGTGTATTCTCTTGGAATGGATTCATCAAAATGATTCTTAGTAACATTTTGGGGGGTTTTGACATCTTTGATAACTTTGGTACTTACTTTTATAAACTAATGAAATACATATGATTTAATACATAAGAAATCATCCATCATTTTTTACAAATAGATGGGAAGGTTCCATAATCAATATTCCATTTTTCTCTAATTCTGTAACATTTAAACGTCAATTGTTGTATTTAAAACAGTAAATTGATTGAGTTCTTTAAGAAAGCTACAAATAAAAAATGGTTCAAAACCATCAAATTTTGGTTGAAGAGCGCCTCGCATCTTGCTTATGTGGACAAAATTTTAGCATCATATTGATTCTCTACCATCCAATATATTTGACTAAGTGTAACAAAAGTAATGCAAAATGCAATTGAGCTCTTATGTATCATATGTAACTCTCTCGCAACTAATGTTGGCACCATAATGGACCAAAATGCTACCAACTGAATCTATATTGCGTCCCGCCGTAACGTGCGGGCTCTTTTACTAGTTGTCTACAATGAAAAAGCATTATTGATTGCCTCTCTATCCATAACAATCATTTCATCATCTCAAGGTAATTTTGTTTAAATGTTTTAATGTTAAAATTCTTTCTACGCTTTTTTTTTCACTTTTCATTTACCTTCAATCATTCACAATAAGACAAAAGTGGATGTTGACCCACTACTTTGCATTTTTAGTCTGCACATTTCTGTTGGGCTATAGTTTGTGGTTTATGCTTGTATGTTTGGGCTTAGGTTAGGTGTATTATGTAAACCGAGAATCTTATGGTTCTCGGTGGGCTTTGGCTTTTGTTGGGCTGGTATGTTGGCTACCCTATTTATAGATATCTTGTATATGGTTTAGGGGGACGTATGTGTGATTTTGGTCGTCTAGTATCATAGATACATTAGACGAGTATTGTAAACATTGTGCTTAAGCACCCGACGTTAATCATAACGTGTGTTTTGAAGCAATATTTTGTGTTCTTTATACTTACTCTTGTATTATCTTGTGTTGGATTTCCGCACCATCATTAAGATCAGTTGATATCATATTGAAAGATCCTCTACGGGACTTAAAATTGGTATCAGAGCCTTAGACCTATTCAGGCTCGTTATTATGATATCAACGGATTCAAAAGTTATTCGTTTGGTGGTGTTTGGTGATTCTCCGGCAAGTTTACCAATCGGAGAAGAAAAGAGTTTTATTTTGGATAGAGATTTGGCTAATCTGGAAACAAATTTGAATCCTTTAATTTACGGAATTCAGTTGGCTGCTAATCTTATTCCATAATTCAGTTCTCGGGTGATTTTGGCAGTTCTCGGCCTCTAAACAAGGGTTTTCAGCGTAACATCAGTGTCTTCGGTCAAGAAATAGTGTTCTCGGTGATTATCGGTCAAATCTTGCAGTTTTCGGTCAACATTTGTAGTATTCGGTTGAAGTTTGTTTTCGGTCAGAAACCGAACCGAGAACCTAGTTGGACCTGATTAATAAAGTTTTTATAAAATGGAACAGTTAACTAACAGTAATGTCACATCAAATGCTTCACTCCATCAACTAGATTCCATAATGGGGACGACCACTCGTGTGCCTCGTCTACTGTCACATGAGGTATTCAGTGAGTGGAAATTTCGATTCGAGAAGTATGTTAAGATGAAAGATGCTAAGATCTGGAGAAGCATAGTTAGGGGACCCCAAATCATCACGTATCAACGTGAGAATTCAACTGAAGTTGTTGTGAAGCCTGTTGCAATGTATGATGATGATGATCTTGCTAAAGTTGAAGAGGATGAAAAGGCCCTATCAACCATAACTATGGCTCTCTCACCTGAGATTGCTTTAAGTTTTAGAGAACTTCAATCTGCTAAGGAGTTGTGGGAGGCGTTAATTGAAGTATATGAAGGAAATGAAGACATGAAGAGAAGTCGCCAAGATTTGCTGCGACAGAAATTCAATATGTTCAATCATGTTGGAAACATAACTTCAAAGATTCATTGCTCTTGTGACTGAGATGAGATCCGCAAGCATCTATCTGGCAACATCCGAGATAAACAAGTTGGTGAACTCATTGCCCAAAAGATGGGATATGAATATTGCGGTTATCAAGAAGATAAAAGATCTCAACAGGATGTCTATCTCTGAAATGATGGCCATCATTAAGGCATGTGACATGGATGACAAGTAACGTGCAATAAACCATGCAAACTCCTACAGTGTTGCTAGTTACAACGTCGCTTCCAACAATGCCCTCATCTCACAAGACAACTTGTCTATGTTTAAAGCCACTCAGCAACTTCCACCTCAATGAAACTTCCAAATGTTTAAGTCCACTCAGAGCCAACCGTCCTCCATTCCATCTCAACCAGCTCCAGTTTTCTTCACTAAACCTGCTCAAAGTAGTCAACCTCAATCATCTGGTGCTGCTCCAAATCGGAATTCCAGTCAGATTCCCTCTATCCCAAAGGAAACTCAAGAGAACATAGCTTTAATGGCGGGATTCATGAACTGCTACAATGCATTCCTGGCTGGAGATTTGGTTCAACCTATAGTTGCTGCTGAGCTTGATCAAATCCATCCAGATGATGTTGAAGAAATGGATATCTCTTGGCAAATCGCGATGGCAGTGTTTCGGGCCAAGAAGTTCACTAAGAGAACAGGAAGGAACAATTGGAATATGCCAAACAACCAGAAAGTGGGTTTTAACAAGGATACTCTAAGATGCTACAACTGTCACGAGCCGGGTCATTTTGCTCGTGAATGTACCAACCGAGCAAAGGAAGGAAACACCGAAAGGGCGCTGGTTCCCGTGGGAAATGTTAGAGGAGAAGTTGGGGGGGGGGGGGCTCGGGAAATGGTGAAAGAGGTTTGGTTGCTCAACAATTTTCTTGGGATGATCAGTTGGCTGCTTTCAACATTAGCAATCAAACTGCCAATTATGCTCACATTGAGAATGCTGAGGAAGAACATGCTGCTGAGGAGTAGATCAGGGAACTTCAATTTGCGTTCATGGCCTTCACTTCTTCCAGTTCATCTGAGGTAAATTTTCAACCATGCTCTCAAGATGGTGTTGATAAAATTAATTTATACAAACTCCACAATGATAACTTGCTTAGAGATATGGAGAGTGAAATTTGAAAACTTTAAACTTAAGAAAAATGAAAAAGCCTTTTTAGATAAAATTGAAGCAAATCAAAAGGATTTTTCTAAGCTTAAATCTGAATTCAGCATAAAGTGTTGTCACCATCTAGATGCCAAGCAGGAGATTGCTGAATTAACCGCTAAACTAGAAGCCTCCAAAATTGAAATTTTGAATTTAACTGCTAAATTTGAAAGAGCTGAGCTTGATTTTAAAAAATTCGAGGGTTCCAATAAAATAGTTAGCTCAATGATTGATAATCAGCTATGGTGGAAAGAAAACGAAGGTAGGGGTATAGGTTATAGTCAGGTACCCCCACCTTACAATAACAACTATGTTCAACTTCCTGTCACCAAAGAAAAGGAAGAAAAGGTACAGGGCATGAAGTACGGTAAATAAGATAAGAATGACAAGTCTGATCTTGTGAATACAGATGTATCCACTTCAGGAGTGAACGATTCTAACGTGTTTACTTCATGTGCAGAGAAAGTAGTTGTTGAGGATTGGACTGATGAGGATGATGACTCTTGTGTTTCGTCTAATAAAGACATTAAATCTGATTTTTCTTTAAAACTGTCTGTTTTGAATTCTGTTATGTCGTCAGTTTGTGTGGGCTCTGGTGTTAAGAACAAAGACAATTGTGTGGTTGATTCTGTTAAAACTGTGAAATCTAATGATGAGGGTTTTGATAAGAAAACTAAAAATAAAAGTTTAACTAGAAACTACTCACCACCCAAGTTCATTAAAGAGGGATGCTCAAATGAACTAAAGGGGGTCGAACCGAACAATGTGTCAAACGATAAATATCAAGCTAAACGTACTGACCCACACAATAGGTCAAAAGAAAAGTTTCACCATAATGATTTTTACGTAAAACGTCAAACTTGTTTTAACTGTGGGGTTGCTGGTCATATTGCTAGAAACTGTCCACATCGTCCATATGTGCCTTACTATGGATTTTACCAGAGGAATATGCCTCGTGATACCTATCGACGAAATTTTCGGTATCACAAGGCAAATCCTTCTGGTAGGTTTAGTCCTCATCAGACTAAGCCTAACATGTCTAGTAAAATGAATAGAAACTATGTTTCTACTTCAAAAATGAACTCGATTTCTGGGCCTCGGCCTATCAGGAGAACAAATTCATTCGTTCCCTCTACACGCAAACCAGAGATTGAACCATCCATTTGTACAAACAACATTAAATCTTTCAATGGTAAATATAAATGGATGCCTAAGTCTCCGGTAAAGAAGGTTTCTTCTTCCATTTTAGATAATCGAGAAGATATGTCATGGCAGCCCGTAACTAGGGTAGACGAGTCAGGAGTACCCAGTGTCACTATGGACTGGGTGCCAAAATCTAATTAATCCCGCACTTTGTGTAGGAGTAGCTATGGAGGAATATCATCAGACCTTGGTATGTTGATAGTGGCTGTTCCAGGCACATGACAGGAGGCATTTCCCAGCTACACGACATTCAAACTTTTAATGGTGGGTATGTGTCCTTTGCGGGTGGAGAAAAAAGGAAGATCACACAGAAGGGTACTGTAAGTAACGGTGTTATGAAATTTGAAAATGTTAATTTTGTTCTAGAGCTGGAGAATAGTTTGTTGAGCGTGTCACAAATTTGTGATAAAGGTTTTTCAACTCATTTTACTAAAAGGGAGTGTTTGATTTTGAAACCGGGTATCATTATATCTGAAGACTGGATTCTTGTTCGATCACAAAGAAAAGATAATACTTACTTGATCGACATGAACAAAAATGTTCCTGATGAAATAACCTGTTTGTTCTCAAAAGTGTCTGAACATAATGCAATGCTTTTGCATCGTCGTTTAGGTCATGTTAATATGAAAACTTTGAATCATCTTGCTAAAAATGATTTGGTACGTGGATTACCCGTTAAAGATTTTGTTACCATTGAAAAATGTGTGGCCTGTGCTCTGGGCAAGCATCATCGAAAATCTCACAAGCCAAAACTGATTAATACCATCTCATCAGTTTTTCAGCTATTGCATATGGATCTTTTTGGTCCAGTTCATGTCTTAAGTCTTTCTCGCAACTCTTATTGTTTGGTTATCACTGATGATTACTCACGTTTTACTTGGGTATTTTTTCTGTCAAATAAGAGTGAAACTGCAGAGCTAATCAAGAGGTTCGTGGTGCTGATGGAAAATCAGCTGAATCTGAAGCTGAAAGGAATTCGTTGCGACAATGGTACGGAGTTCAAGAATGCTTCACTGAATTATTTTTGTTCAGAAAAGGGGGTGCTTCGTCAGTACAGCTCAGCTCGGACACCATAACAGAATGGTGTGGCTGAAAGGAGAAACATGACTCTTATCGAGGCAGCAAGGACCATGCTGTGTGACTCTAAATTGCCTCTGTTCTTCTGGGTTGAAGCCATCAACACGACGTGCTATGTTCAGAATCGGGTGATAATCAACAAATCAAAAATGAAAACTTCGTATGAGATCGTTTATGGTTATAAGCCTACTGTTGCACACTTCAGAGCCTTTGGTTGTCCATGTACTCTATTGAATCTTGAGTCTACTCTGAAGTTTGATGCCAAAGCTGATGATTGTTACTTTGTTGGGTATGCTGGTCACACCACCTACAGAATCTACAATAAGTCAACTAAATAGATTCTTGAATCTTATGATGTCGTTGGTTGGAAGAAAACGAGACTGATGCACGTGTTGGTCCGGACTGGCTGCTCGACTACAATGAACTCTTCAAGCCATTCAATGTAGTTCCGGTCACCAACACAGAAACTTCAAGTGGTGCCACTGCAGATACTGAGAGAGAAGGTTCACATGCAGTATCTCACATATCTCCTTTGTTGGATGATGATGTAG
Organism: Bidens hawaiensis; assembly: GCF_021521415.1. NCBI lineage: Eukaryota > Viridiplantae > Streptophyta > Magnoliopsida > Asterales > Asteraceae > Bidens > Bidens hawaiensis. The sequence continues at coordinate 12,328 of NW_027505517.1, read as the reverse complement.
CAGAACCACTTGATGACAAACCACCTGCGTCCGTTAGCCAATCGAAGGAAGTTACTGAAACCGTGCATATTCCAAACTCTTCAGTAAATGAATACGTTGCCAGCACTTCGTACTCACATAGTACGGCAACTTCTGGACGGAAGAATCCAATCACTGATGTAGGTGAAAATCTATCTAACTTATCTCTTGTTGGAGATGTTCCCGAACAGCCAATTCCGACAAGAATCCAACGAAATTATCCTATTGAGAATGTTATCGGCTCTCTTGAAGCAGGTGTGTCCACCATAAGTCAGACAGGACACATAAACAGTTGTTTGTTTTCTTGCTTCATCTTTCAGATTGAGCCAAAGTCGGTGGAAATGGCTCTTCAAGAACCAAGTTGGGTGGATGCCATGCACGAAGAGTTGAATAAGTTCGATAAGCTGAAAGTGTGGAAGTTAGTTGAACTGCTAGAGGGAAAGAAAGCACTAGATACAAGATGGGTTTTCCGAAACAAGCAAGATGAGACAGGAGTTATTGTTAGAAACAAGGCACTGTTAGTTGTTCGTGGTTTTCGTCAGGTTGAAGGGTTAGATTACACCGAAGTCTATGCTCCTGTAGCTAGACTTGAGGCCATTCGGATTTTTCTGGCCTATGCGTCTTTCATGGGATTAACGGTATATCAGATGGATGTTAAGACCGCGTTTTTGTATGGTGAAGTTAAGGAAAAGATTTACGTGGATTAGCTACCGGGGTTTGTAGACCCTAAGAATCCTAATCATGTCTACAAGCTGGATAAAGCACTATATGGTCTTCACTAAGCCCCTCGGGCATGGTATGCTACGTTGACGGCACATCTTCTGGGACATGGTTATGAAATAGGGACCATTGATCAAACTTTGTTCCTTAAAACAGTCGGGAAAGATTTGATTCTGGTGCAGATTTATGTGGATGACATTATTTTCGGTTCTACCAGTGCTGCGCTGTGTTCAGACTTTGAAGAGGTTATGAAGAAGAGGTTCGAGATGAGCTCGTTGGGGGGAGATGACAACATTTCTAGGTTTGCAGGTTCGTCAGAGCTCGACGGGAATTTTGCTGCATCAAGGAAAGTACGTTGAAGATATGCTTGCAAAATTTGAATTTCAAGATTCCAAGAGTACCGCCACTCCAATGGCAGAAAGGCCTCTTTTGACATCTGATCCTGAAGGGAGTCCCGTAGATCAAACGTACTATCGATCAAAGATCGGGTCTCTGATGTATCTCACCGCCAGTCGTCTAGACATCATGTTTACAGTCTGTCAATGTGCTCGCTTCCAGGCTAATCCTAAACTCTCTCATTTAATTGCTGTTAAACGTATATTTAGATATCTGAAGGGACAACCGAAATTAGGTCTTTGGTATCCCAAAAACTCAGAATTTGATCTTTATGCCTTTGCTGATAGCAATTATGGTGGAGATGACATTGACAGGAAATCCACATCTGCTGGATGCCAGTTTCTAGGAGATCGTCTCATTTCATGGCAGTGCAAGAAACAACAAACGGTGTCCACTTCCACTGTCGAGGCGGAGTATGTTGCTGCGTCAGCTTGCTGTTCACAGGTTATCTGGATGCAACATCAATTGCTGGATTACGGTTTGGAATTTCTTAACACTCCCATATTTTGTGATAATGATGCTGCTATTGCAATTGTTAAAAATACCGTTCAGCATTCCAAAACCAAGCACATTGACATCAAGGTCCATTTTATTCGTGACTGTTACGACCAGAAACTGATTCAACTTGAACAGGTCCACACTGATAATAATGTGGCGGACCTATTTACAAAACTGGTTGGAATAGCCAGATTTAATGTGCTTGTGGGATTTCTTAAGATGCTGCGTTTTGATGACTGAGTATTTTTGAGGTGTAAATTGTGTACATAAATTTTTTTATGTCATAATTTATGTACAAATTTAGGGGAGAAAAAGAAAAATACAAAAAGAGTGTGTGTGCGTATGTCTAATTTAAAAATAAAAATTTTGTTCCTTTGCTTAAAATCATGCCGGCCACTCAAGTTCAACAGACATATTTCATATGTTTGGTCCCGTCATCAATGTTTGACTCTAGGGATAGCCATTAACCTTAGGACTGAAAGTGACCGGGGCGACTGAACATTCATAAAAAAAAAATTGGTTTTGATTTAATTATCCCTTTAAATTCTCTCACTGAAAGTTATGTCGGTCGCCTAAAGTTTGAAGGACACATTTTATTATGTGTTTGGTCCTATCGTCTACCTGTAGACACATAGGATAGCCATTCACCTGAAAACTGAGGCAGCTGGGGTGATTGAGTTTAAATCGTCTTCGGGGTATCATCTAGGAAGTGATATTATTATTCAGCTAAAAGCTTTTCAGAAGCTTAAAGTATTTTCAAATGAAAATTGATCCAACCTTTGAAAAATGATAGATAGAGTGATTCTGAGTGCCGATCGTGTGAAGTTATTAGGCTAAAAAGGCTTTTGATTAGTCATTGATGTGTATGGTAGCTTTCCATGATAATTAAAAGTTTGAAGTGATATAAACTAAATCTGCTAAACTTATTGTGGAGAGTCATTTTGAATATATATGTATGTCCCTAGATACATCTCTCCGAATGATAGGCAGAAAAGCAATTACCCATTCATACACGAGCCCGTTAGTGTCTTGATCGCCAAAAGATTATATTTCATTTGTGTTATATATATATATATATATATATATATATATATATTATCATAAAATTGTTTTCTAAAAGCTTAAAGGGGTCCCAGGGAACTACAGGGGTGGAGCATTCAAATAAGTCCTAAACATCCTGAATGTAAGGCTTGTAAGTCCGGATGGCATGTAAGTCCAACGTTCAACCTCAAAGCTTAAAATCATTTTGTATAGAGAAAAGTATTTTGATCAAGTACTAGGGGGTTGGAGTCAAATTGAGGTGATCTGAGGAAAGCCAAATACGCCTTGAGAATAGATAAGGGGCGTCAGAGGTCCATAAGTGATGTCCGTGTAAGCTTTATGCCTAATTGAATATAATCATATCACTGGCGCAATGAAAATCATGAAAAAAAATTACCTGCTATCAACCTTTTCACTATGTCATAATAATGCTGAAAATGAATCATTGTGAAAGTACCTTAATCAATATGATTTCATGTTCGGATCTTTTCATAAAAAGGTGGTTCGTTTTTAAATAGCTGAAATTTGATCCCAATATATGTTGATTTTCTAAAGACAGGATAGGTAAATTTTGTTTTAATTTAAGTTTTATTTTAATCTTCCTAATTTTTTTAATTTTGTTTTTTACCTCATGTTTACTCATGTCGAAATAAATGTTTTAAGAAATCGTTTTCACATGAATCGGGTTATTTTTTCAAAATGTACTGAGATATATTTTGTGTCTAAGAATAACCGTTCTCGGTTATACATGTTCTCGGTTATACACATGTTCTCGGTCTATCTGTTCTCGGCTCATATGTGTTTACTGCTCAAATGGAGGCGTCTTGGGAGTTTAAAAGGCACTCATTACCTTTGATTTATTACTCCTGATTTGTATGTCTTCTAATAACTTCTAAAGTCTTCCCACATCATATCCGTCAAGTTCTCTCTCAACTACTCACCACCATCAAGTCTTTTCTTGTTCCCTCAAAATTTTCGAGCGACATCTTTGCAAAGTACAGTAAATCTTACTTGAGTGCTTATATAATCAGTATGGATGAAAGATTTATTGTGATGATTAATTGGAATATTAGATACAATCGGTTCATGAGTTCGGTAAGCTTGTTCGTTTTTCTCTTCATGAAGTTACTGAAAGTTGTGTTAGTTATCATGTTACAGTTACAGGTTTGGTCTTCAATGGTGATTGGTAATATGGAGATGACAATGAATAGTGTTCTCAAGTTTTCGGTGTGGACTGACCAGATTCTTCTGGTCAATAAATGAGATCTTCGGCTCAAAGATTTTGTGAAGAATTCTCGGTCAAACCATGATCGAGAATTTGTTGGTTCTACCAAAGATACATCGTGTTTGACTTTTCTGTGTCAATCAAGCCTAATATTTGCTGCTATTCGTGATGACGAACATCATGTTTATCTATTTTATACGGATAGTAGCATGACCTGTGCTGGATTACCAGCCAGGTTTTAAATAAAGGCCCTAAATAAGACACTGGACCTCCAAGTGTTTATTTAGAAGCCACAATATATACGCCGAAAGGCTTAAATGAAGATAGATGTACGCTGATCGTCTACAACAGAAGCAGTTTTGACCAAGCAGTAAACCAAGGGGGAGAATGTTGGGCTATAGTTTGTGGTTTATGCTTGTATGTTTGGGCTTAGGTTAGGTGTATTATGTAAACCGAGAATCTTATGGTTCTCGGTGGGCTTTGGGCTTTTGTTGGGCTGGTATGTTGGCTACCCTATTTATAGATATCTTGTATAGGGTTTAGGGGTGGACGTATGTGTGATTTTGGTCGTCTAGTATCATAGATACATTAGACGAGTATTGTAAACATTGTGCTTAAGCACCCGACGTTAATCATAACGTGTGTTTTGAAGCAATATTTTGTGTTCTTTATACTTACTCTTGTATCATATTGTGTTGGATTTCCGCACCAACATTATGATCAGTTGATACCATATTGAAAGATCCTCTACAGGACTTACAATTTCTTTCTTTTTTTATTCTTTCTGTTATGTCATTTGAGAATCACAAATTCAAAAGTGGATGTTGACCCATGTTTCTTTTTTTTTATTCTTTTTGTTATATCTATTTTTATTCTTTCTGTTGTGATTCACAGCAAGTCATATGGATATGCTAGGAGAAGATATAGGTCAAAATGGTCATGATAACATAAATCAAGATGGGAGAAGAAGGAAACCATATTCCTCCATATGGGAGCATTTCACAAAGTTAAGGGTGGATGGTGATGAAAAGGCAGAATGCAATTATTGTAAGACCATACTAGGAGCAAGGATCATACATGGGATACGCCATTTACTTGTTCATTTGGAGAAGTGTAAGAAACGAGCAAAATAATGAAATAGAGCTACATTGAAAATTTATGTTGGAATTAAGTGCTAGCTACTGCTTAGTAATGTATCTAATTTGGTTGTAATTTGGATGTTATGAATGAAAAATATTTATTTTGGTCATTTGAGACATTTTATACTGATGATAATATATTCATTTTATCATATGTTTTTTTTGTTATAGTTGTTAAACATATCATTATATAAAAAGTAAAACATTATTATTAGTAGAAGCAATAATAATAATAATAATAATAATAATAATAATAATAATAATAACGAACTTGAATCCCCAACAAGCAATTATATTAACAAACTAATGGAATAGTAATAATAATGAACTTGAATCCCCAATGAGCAAGCATATTAACAAACTAGGGGGTATACCCGACGGGTAATTACCCGACAAATCCCGACGGGTAATGGGCCGGGTATGGGACACGGTTTAACAAACGGGTATGGGCTTGGGATTATCAATACCTGGCCCGAACCCGGACCGTTGCCATCCCTAGATAAGTTGTGGTTGAGCCATTTGAACAAGGTTTGCGTTGTTGAAGCACAAAGTACCATATGAAACATTTCCCATGTAACATCCGTATTTTCAGAATATTAAATAACAGAAGGATTTGTTATTAACCGTGTGTCGTTTATTTAATTGTATGTTAGTGTTTGGATAATATTGGATTTGGAATTGAGAGTGGGTGGCGGGGCCCATAGCTTCCTATAAATATCCACCACTTCCCAAAACTTTCTTTTTCTTCCAAAAACATAACAAACAAACACACACATACTCTCTCAAGACCTGAATCCGAATCCGGGCTAAAGGAAGATCTTGGTGTTCAAGTGTCTTCAAACAACAAGAATCACATCCAGATCCTCGAGTTGTTTCAGATCTGAACCGATCCCGAGAACAAAAGGTAAGCTTCGGCCAAAGAGTTAAGTTTATGGTCGGTTCCGACGTGCAAACTGATATCTTAGTAGATCGGGTTGTAAGATGTAAGAAAAACATAAAGTTGGTGAGTTATAACCTCACGGGTGTGTTGCATGACAAAAAGGTGATGTTCGGACCTCATAAGCACGGGTATACAAAGTTGGTACAACCCAAAAACCCATAAGAAGAGTAGAACCGGGTCCTAAGATAGGAATTTTGCATCGCACAGCCATGCGAAGCGAAACGCTCCCATGCGAAGCGAAACCTCCCCAAGCAAAGCGAAACGCCCCCATGCAAAGCGAAACGCCCCCATGCGAAGCAAAACCTTCCCATGCGAAGAGAAACGCCCCCATGCGAAGCGAAACCTTCCTATGCGAAGCGAAACCCTCCCATGCGAAGTGAAACCTTCCCATGTGAAGCGAAACGTTCCCATGCGAAACGAAATTCTGATACAGTTGATTAAGCGATATTCAAATGCATTTTTAGTCAAGGATTTTAGTAGCTTAGATGTAAGGAGTAGTGGAAGTGAATAATTGACACGTGTAATGTTTTGTACAGTTAGCCGTGCACAGCTAAGGAAGGGCATTACCATTAATGGCGAGAGGAATCGTCTCCAGGTGAGTTCTAGCCCCATTTCCTGGTTATGTTTTCGGGGTTGTGTGCATACTCCTATGTGGCAGTTAAAATGCTTATCTTAAGTGATAGGTATATGATAGGTGTATGATCGTGCATTGAATGCTATTACTATATGATGGTTATGTGAATGAATGTGTATGTAAATATTATATACATAAGACAAGTAAAGTATGCACTTATGATAGGGACCAGACCCTCATAATAACTGAGATGATAGGGACCAGACCCTCCTAATATCTAAGATGATAGGGACCAGACCCTTATAATATCTGAGATGATAGGGACCAGACCCTTATAATATCTGAGATGTTAGGGACCATACCCTTATAATATCTGAGATGTTTAAGATAGAATAGCTTATGGTATACCATAGGGTTTTATGAAAGAAAGTATGTAAGTACGTATGCATGTATATAAAGTATGTGTGAAAGAAGTAATAGCAAAGTAAGGTTTGAATACATATCTTCGGACGCGTTTGAGTAAGGATAGGAATGTATTGTATGTTAAATTGATTAACTAGAACTCACTCAGCGTAGCTGACTTTTAGTATGCACGCAGGCAGATAGGTTGAGGCAGCTGGCTTGAGGAGGGGCACATGGCACGAGCTAAAGAGACTGGCATCTATGAAGAAGTGTCATGACTATTTTATGTTATGTTATGAAAAGACAATTTGTATGTTATGACAAAAATGAATGCTTGTAATGTGATGTTTGAAGTTTTAAATTATTCCGCGAAAGTTTAAATTAACTCTGATTTTAGAACTGTGTTTATGAGTAAATCCAACACCAAAGTAGGGTTACCGGGAACAGGGCTTCACATCCAATTCCTTGAAGTTTGTCCCCCCATGTCGCTTATGAAAGACTCGAATCCGCTATCGAATGGTTTAGCATCAAATAGCAAGGGTTCGTGTCCCATCATATGTCGGGTGCAATCACTTTCTAAGTACATAATACTATTGATAGTGCTCCTTGACTGACCTTGCATGCACTAAGCGTTTAAATAGACATGGGTTCCCGGGATACTTTTGTCCCGAGAAGGTCAATCGTAAACCTACAAACTTAATTTTATTTCCTGAAAACTATTTATTTGTTGTTGTCACTTGATGAAGAGTAGTCATTAGGAATCCAAGGAAAAACTTATCCCTTGGTTTTGACAATTCTGGACTTCTCTTTCATGTGTTTAGAACTATTTTTGTTGAATCCTCAGACTTTAAAGTCTTAAGATCCTTTTTGATTTTATCATTTTTGGATTCCCAAAAAGGTTTCTTTTTGCGATTTACTTTATTAACTTTGGATCTCACATCCATTTGACTTGGTTCACTGTCGGCTTGATCAGTCCTTGAGTCATTTAATATGGGCTACTAGAAGCTCCTTTTGAAGACTGACTAAGCCGTTTTGAATATCAATTTGTTGCTTGAAATAGTGCTTGCAATATCTTGCAAGGTGAGAAGAGTGACCACACACAAAACAACACTTTCTCCTAGGTGCGTCACAGAACTCATCAGAACTATAATGTGGTTGGTGCGATGGGAAGTTTGAACCAGTGCTTACAATGATGTGTTTGTGCATGCTTGGGTTTGTGAGAGTACTCAAATTTGTTTTGAACTTTCAAATTATGTAGGTACATTTTGTGACCAACACTGTACACACTTCAGCAAATTGTTATTGACCAACCAAAAGACCTAGCAAGCTCTTTAGTGAATATTGAGTTTTAATGAAAGATCAATCATGTTGAATTTAAGAGTAGCACAGTTTGCATACGCGCAATCGAATATTGGAGATGCGTGTCATGATTTTAGAACATTACAAACCCTCATATAATTCTTATATGGTAAAGGTACATATCCGTAGATCATAATATCGTCCACGCTGGTACTTAAAAAACAGATACGAGCGCAAGAGCTTGTGTCACGATAGTTTGTAATAAACATGAGTTTATATAGAATATAAGCCGAACTCATAAAAATTATGCCAATTTTAAAAGTTGTGTAAATTTAGAGATCAAATGAGCCAATCAAGAAGGCGTTGGTCGAAACAGCTACTACATGTGATTTAATTTAACCTCTCCAAATTGTTGAACTAGGTTTCCACCATAGTCTCTATAGTGAAGAAAGCCACACCTCAAACTTGTAATGACATCATCATCCTCCTAATAAGGTTGCTAATTAGCGAAGTTAAACGTAGAGAAAGCCCCATATTTGTAGGGTAATCCAGATTTATGCATGTTGACATTCGTCTTAGGAAATATCATCAAGGGACCGTTGATATGCGACTGAGCTTAGAACTTCGCTTGGAGTGGGAACCTCCTTAAGAAAATGGATTGGCTTTACATAAATTATTTTTTCTCAGCATTATATATATATATTAAAAATAAAGATTAATAATAAGGCATTATTTGACGAATTTTCTATACAACCAATTATGGCTGCATTTTTACTTGTGGCCCAAAAAATATAAAACAAGCAATTAAACACATGAATACCCTAATATTTTTCTGTATAAAATCACGGCTGCTACAAGAGATTTTATACCACGGCTGCTACAAGTTATTTCTTGGTCTAATTACCAACATGAGGAATCAAATGCTTGGAGCTATCAGAGGAAGGTACATGATTATTTCATTTTATTTCGTTTCGGGTATATTTTTCTGCAATTGGAATTAACTCATCGAATTGTCCATAAACAAAAAAATCTTTCTGCAATGTTGATTGGCAACTGAAAATCGATTCAATCCAAAAGTGGAATCGCTCTAAGAAGATTTTGATGGTTCTAGGGATACAGTAATGGAATTGTTTAGTTATAAGTTGGAGAGTTGTTAATATTTCATGTCTGGCTTTGAGCTTAATTATCAATTTGTGTTTTGACTCGATTGAAATTTTTTATTTACAGCGAATTCCACCTCCACGATTTTACTCCTCAAAATACATGCATGAAGTTGGAAGGAAATCCATGGCCAATATAGTCTTTAAAGAAAATGGTGAGAATATTATAACACATATTAATTATAACCTCACTCTGGTGCTTTATTCTATTCTATGTATGTAATTTTAATGATTAAATTTGCGAAAAATGTATATAGTTGGAAGTTCCTAAGCATTTTGGATCGCTGTTTTATATCCTTTTTAGTTTTGCTATGTAGTTGCGACACGAAATTTGCTACACATTTACTGTCATTCTTGTGTTTAGTTTTTTTTTTTTAATTTTAGTTTTGCTTCGCATTTGCCATGCATGAAAAGAGTTTAAAAAAGATACTCATGAAAGAAAACAGAAAAAATAATTCCAGATTTTTATGCTAAAAATGCATTGCGGCATTTTTTTATATTAATTTAAATTGTAATCCAAATTTGCCGTATTTTTCAGCGCTTTACTTTTTTTACTCCGATATTATATTGCCTTTGTTAATGAGTAACCTGTTGGTGTGGCAGTATTTTATCATCTTAATGATGAAATATGGAGCTTTATCATTACTCTTTTGGCGGCATCAGCCAATGGGGCGACTGATCTAGCCCGCTTTGCTGAAGGCTGCAAATTTTGAGAGAAGCTCTGTGGACGATTAATGGGCACACGGTCATTTGAAGGACCTTCTTTGCTTATGTGCTCGAACTGAAAATCAAGCTGCTCAGTCCATGCCGGGAAAGGCTCTCCTGCAAAATGATACTTTTCTCTGGGTCACGATCTTGGAACATGATGTACTGCTTCTTGCTCAAAATGCGTTAGCTAATGGGCTTCTACGTCATCAGAGACTTGTGAGGAGGTTTATTTTTGATGCTAGTGAAGAAGATATTTCTATAATGCGTGTCCCGTTGTTCAGCTACGTAATCTCATATTTGGGCTATCGTGTAGCATTTAAAAGTGGACTTCTCGCTATTGCAATGCTGACGCATGACGGGTAGAAGAAGAAAGAAGGATGAGGGAGGTGCCCTTTGCAAGGAAACAGAAACGGGCCTAAGGATGATGAGATGAGATCAGGAGAGACCGAAATACGATGTATTTATAAGCAGATGATAAGCTTGTCATTATTATTGTGTTATGTAATTATTTAGTTTGTAACACTTTATGTATTTCTTGCATTTAGTACTTATGACCGTTTAATGCTACTCATATTAGTTAAATATGTAAACATAGTCGGTTCATTTGTAGCTGTCTTTTACATTACATAACTGCCATCTTGGTACTGTATTTATATGGTATCACAGTGATCGTATATGTCACCAAGTTCTTTCAATTATCTCTTGATCATTAGAATCAAATTTGTGAATTACTTTCGTTATATTCTTTGTGAACCACTTCCAACAAGATTCTCATCCGGCTTTTGATGTATGGGAAAATCAATATAGCAGCCATCCGCCAGATGAGTGCAATATGGGATTTTCTATATGGTAAAATCCTAGCAAAGATCTCGATAGTCCAGATTCAAACAGAGAAAGCGAGATCGGTCATATGATAGACCGGATCAAGATTACGGTGTGATATCCAAAGAGAGAAAGTGAAGATCTTTGATAGTTTGGATCAGAGGGTACGGAAGTGTGGTGGGCCCATAACCTTCCTTGCTGCATCTTGTTCAGTTTCTTCTATCCCTCTTCTTAATCTCCTCAACTTAGGGTATGTTTGGTTGGAGGTAATAGAATGAAGGGGAAATGGAATGGGAGAAGGAATGGAATGGAGAATGGAATGAAATGGATCATTCCATTACTTTGTCTTGTTTGGTTAACCTATGTGAATTAAATGAATTATTACTTAATGTTGTTTGGTATGAAATAGAAATAATAAAAATACTCCTATCCAAAAATATTTTTTAGCAAAAACAATTATAAAATAAAATATCAATGACAACTGTGGTGGGGTTAGCTTTGGCAACGAAAATGGTGGTGGCAGTGGCGGCGGGGTGGTGATGATAGCATTGGTAGTGATGGTGGCGACTGTGGTGGTGGTCAGGCAGTGAAAGTGGTGGTGGCGGTGATGGTTAGGCGCGGCGGTGACAATGTTTACGGTGGTTACAGTGACAATGGTGGCGGCGGCGGTGAGGGTGGTTGCACTGGTGGTAGGGTGGTGGTGGCGGAGGTGGTGGTGACGGTGGCGGTTAGGTGTTGGTGGTGACGATGGTAGTGGTGGTGGTTGTTGTTAGGTAGTGGTGATGTTGAGAAAGTAGGGTGTAGAAGGAATGAAATGAAAAAAAAGAAGAGGGTGGAAATGAATAGTTTTGATGGAATGGGATTCCATGTGTAATGGATGATTCCATTCCATTGAGCAACCAAACACCACTTTTTTCATTCCCATACAATGAATCATTCCATTCCCCCTATCATTCCTACATACCAAACGCTACCTTAATGTTAATTTATCGGTGCCGTGTTGTTTTTTTCCTGATCCATCAGATCTCGCTTTGGGTCTCTTAGGTTCGCCAACATACACTAATCCTCCACTTGTACATATTATAATCTATTGTTCTCCCCTTTTGGAATTGCAATGCTACAGTTTCATCTCCGTTAACTCATTCAGGTGCATATCTTACATTCACAGAGAGAAAGCTATACTAGCATTAATTAGACTTCTTATGCTATTCCATGCAAACCATGATCAACAATCTTGATGAGCATTACGACTATGAGACAACGTGAATTCAGTTGGTATCGGTTGCATTTGTGACATTGCTGATAAAATTTGAGCGTTAAAACCAAAAATTAATTCGTTAAATTAACATATAAAAAGATGAATATATTAAAAAAACAAAATACTTA